>NW_027504888.1:0-119274 GCF_021521415.1 Bidens hawaiensis
GAACCGCCCGGCTAAACAAAAAAAGGCGGCAAGGTATTTGGCAGTCAAGGATAAACTTTGACACCCCCTCAAGCTCTCGCCCTCTGGTTGGCGGAAGGGACAACACGCACCCTTCGAACCGGAAAAACCGTTGGACGCCACTCACCAAGAGCGTCACGGAGATATTCGCCACGGAAAAACTGCCATGGCCAAAAGCCCCAGCGATCCGACAGAAACCCAATGCGGATCAAAGCAAGTCTTGTGACTTCCATGGGACAAAGGGCCATAGCACTGAGGAGTGCACATCCTTGAGGGACATCGTCGAGACATTCGTCAAGGATGGGAGGCTCGCACACCTCGTGGCATCTATCAAGAAGGGAGGAAGGAACGACAACAGGTACAGGGGTAACGGACGAAAGCCCGTCGACATCAGCATCAACATGGTCCATGGTAAGGTCAGAGGAAGGAAGAGACCGATGGCCGAATCATGCGCATGGAAGGAAGCAGAAGTGCGCTTCCCGCGAGTGCCGGGAGGCCCAAACAAAGAAGGCCCCATTATCATTAAAAGCCAGCTGGGGCACTACATCACCTCCCGCACCCTCGTTGACAATGGCGCATCGTCGACAGTGATGTACAGGCAGTTCTTCGACAAGCTCGATGATGAAGACAAGGAACGCCTGGAGACGGTCTACGCTTCAATGGAAGGGTTTGACGGCAGCATGAACACCCCCTTGGGCATCCTATCTTTCCCCGTCACTCTCACCGATGGGAATTATTCACGCACGGAGGATGTGGATTTTGTTGTGATGAAAAAACCACATCATACGTATGACATCCTATTCGGGAGAGACGGGATGGCAAGATTCAACGCCGTGGTATCCTCAGTCCACGGCATGATGGGATGGCCAACAACTGAAGGCGTAGCGATGATCACGGGCATTCCCCAGGTATGCATCGCATCTGTCTCCTCTAAACCCAAACCGAAGATGGCCAAACAAACCATCACTGAACCTGAACAGTGGGCATTCAATGGGAAATATCCCGATCAGGCCGTTACCATTGGCCCGACAATTGTTGATCCAACACGCACCTTACTCAAGCGCTTACTGCAGCGAAATGCAGACATCTTCGCGTGGACACCAGCCGACATGACTGGTGTACCCCGGGGAAAGGCAGAGCATAAGCTCAAATGCGATCCGGCCGTTACGCCGATCGTACAAAAGCGCAGAGTAATGGGGCCCGAGCAAACCAACGCGTGCAGAACCCAAGTCAAGGAACTCCTTGATGCGGGCATCGTGCGCGTCAGCAAATATCAAACATGGGTTGCAAATCCCGTAATGGTACCGAAGAATAACAAACAATGGCGCATGTGCATAGATTTCAAAGATTTGAATAAAGCATGCCCCAAAGATTGTTATCCGTTGCCAGAAATTGATCTCAAGGTGGATTCGGTGGCACCATTTCGCCTTAAATGCTTCTTGGATGCGTATAAGGGTACCATCAAATCCACATGGCTGTAGATGACCAGGACAAAACCGCCTTTCGGACGCCCGATGGCACATTTTGTTATAAAATGATGCCGTTCGGACTTAAGAACGCGGGGTCCACGTACCAACGACTAATGGACAAAGAGTTTCACGCCCAAATTGGGAGAAACTTGGAAGTCTATATGGATGATTTGGTCATCAAAAGCCCCGAGCCAGAGGCGATGTTGAAAGACATTGAGGAAACTTTCAACACGCTCAGAAAGATAAACATGAAGCTCAACCCGAGCAAGTGTTCATTTGGGGTGGAAGAAGGGAAGTTCTTAGGAGTCATTATTACTAAAGATGGCTTCAGAGCGAACCCTGAAAAGGTCGAAGCCATTGTCAAAATGGAATCACCTACCACCATAAAACAGGCTCAAACACTTAATGGACGACTAGTCGCGCTTAACCGCTTTTTGGCAAACCATGCGGATAGGTCGTTCCCTTTTGTGTCAACGCTAAGAAATTGTTTAAAGAAAACGCACTTCCGCTGGACACCAGAAGCGGAAGCAGCTTTTCAGGAGATTCGATCACGCCTGATCGAACTCCCAACACTCACGGCACCACAAGCGGGGGAGGAGTTAATCCTATACCTCTCCGCAACAGATAGAGCAACCGGGGCAGTCCTGCTTGTAGAACGAAAAGGCATCCAGATGCCAATCTATTATGTTAGCCGCGTGCTGGCAGACGCGGAAACCCGGTACTCTACCCTGGAAAAACTGGTCTTGGCACTTATACACGCTTCACGCAGGTTGAGACGATATTTCCAGGGTCACCCAATCACTATTCTCACCAACTTCAAACTCTCAAATGTTCTAGGCAAACCCGAGTTATCGTGACGTCTAGCTAAATGGGCAATTGAATTGGGAGAATATGCGATTCAATACAAGCCGAGACCAGCCATTAAAGGTCAGGTCCTGGCTGATTTTATTGCAGAAGTCCCCGCTTCACGGGAGAAAGAGTGCCAGGAGGAGGTTCAACCCTCCCCAGCACACGAAATCGATGAAGTCTGGCGACTCTACACTGATGGAGCAGCTAGTAACGAGGGTTCAGGCGCAGGGTTAAAATTAACAAATCCAGCAGGCCAGGAATATACTTATGCTATTCGGCTGGATTTTCCAAGTACGAATAACGAAGCTGAATATGAAGCATTCCTGGCCGGTTTGAGGATTGCGCGAAAGATGGGTGTAAAAAATTTGGAAGCCCACGTAGATTCCATGCTAGTGGCAAACCAAATAAACGGGACGTACACGGCTGTGAACGACACAATGGCCCTGTACCTTGCCCAAGCCAAAGCCATCATGCGCGATTTTAATGATTGTAAAGTGATACACGTCAAGCGCAGCGAAAACAAATCTGCGGATGCGTTAAGCAAGCTTGCATCACTGGCCTTCACCCACTTGGGAAAGGACATCCGCGTGGAGCTCCTCGAAACACCATCAGTCCCGCACAAGGAAATTTGTGTCATCCAAACCGGTACAGAAACATGGATGACCCCAATAATAAAATACCTTGAAGCAGGAACGTTACCAGAGTCGAAGTCACAGGCAAGAAAACTACGCTGTAAAGCACTGAATTATCAGCTGGTCAATGACACCCTTTACAGACGTAACTTTCTTGGCCCATTGTTAAGATGCGTGGACAACCAAGATGCTGACTACCTCCTAAGGGAGGTTCACGAAGGCATCTGTGGAATACACTCAGGCCCCCGCGCTGTGGTAGCCAAGCTAAACAACGCGGGATACTTCTGGCCGGGGATGCATATGGACGCGTTGGCATACATCAGAAAATGCAGATCTTGCCAGCTTTACGCACCCAACACGCATCGCCCGAAAAATGAACTTGTTCCTGTCACTTCCTCGTGGCCATTTCAGAAGTGGGCCATTGACGTGACAGGCCCATTTCCAACAGCAGCTGGGAATGTTCAGTTCCTAGTGGTAGCCATTGACTACTTCACCAAATGGATAGAAGCGAAACCTTTAGCCCAAACAACCGCAAAGCATATCAAAAAATTTATTTGGGAATTTATTATTTGTCGTTTTGGACTTCCACAGAATTTGGTAAGCGACAATGGCACCAACTTTGCTGACAAGAAGCTACAGCAGTGGCTGAAAGAACTTCAAATCACCCACACCTTTACCTCAGTGGCACACCCGCAAGGTAACGGTGAGGTGGAAAGAGCAAATAAGAGCATCGTCGAAGGCATAAAGAGAAGACTCTTGGAACATAGATCCGGTTGGGTGGACGAGCTTCCACACGTCCTTTGGGCAAACAGAACGCTGAAGAAGACCAGTACGGGAGAAACCCCGTTCAGTCTCACTTATGGCACTGAAGCCATGATCCCAGTCGAAATCGGTTTACCCTCACCAAGGGTCTTAATCCAACCAGAAGACAATGATGCGGAAAGACGGTTAGACCTTATGCTAACCGAAGAGCGCAGAGACTTAGCCGCCGTGCGTGAAGAAAACTACAAACGACAAATGCAAAAATACTACAACACGCGGGTAAAACTCTGCAACTTCAAGGAAGGAGACTACATACTGCGTAACAACGAGGCTTCGAACCAACAACGCCCAGGAAAGTTGGCCCCGATTTGGGAAGGGCCATACATTATCAAAGAAGTTCTGGGAAAGGGCGCTTACCGGCTCGAAAGGCTCGATGGCACTCCCATCCCTAGAACATGGAATGGAGCTCAATTACGCAAATGTTATATGTAGATCAATTCCAACTTGTAAAGAAAAGGCCTAGAGCCACTTCTAATGGAAATGATTCTCCTTTCATGATGTATTAATAAGCTTGTAACCTATGAACTTCCCTTACGGGAAGTAGTTGCGTGTGGAAGGCGGCAATACCCGCATAAACACAACGCCAAAATGTTAAGTTCTAAGGAAAACCTACACGCAGGTCAGATGTAGGTAAAGTTTAGCCATCCTTGTAAGTGCAAGTGACGGTCTTACCCGCACAATCACGAACAAGGAAGCCAAACTTAACTTACCGTCTACCACGTTAAAAGGTTAACTTATGAACACTTAAAAGGATAAGAAAAACCTACACGCAGGTCAGATATAGGTCTAAAGTTAAAGCCATCCTACTAAGTGCAAGTGACGGTTACACCCGCACAATCACGAAAGAGGAAGCGAAAACTTTAGTCCATTATCAACCACGTTCAAAGGTTTAACTTAATGCCTTAGAAATTTCGAAAAGGAAAACCTACACGCAGGTCAGATAGAGGGTAAAGATTAGCCATCCTACCAAGTGCAAGTGACGGTTTTACCCGCACAATCACGAGGGAGGAGGCGAAACTTTAACCCATCATCAACCACGTTCAAAGGTTCTTATTCTAAACACTTGGGAAATTGCTAATTTAAACTAAGTATACAAGTCATAAGTTTATAAAGCAAAGAACCCAAGGAAATAACAATCTTATACGCAAAGAGATTAATATTTCACAATCAATTACAAGAATGGCTGGGTAACTACCCGCCTAAAAGAAATCTATACAAGGCTATCCTAGCAGGGGGAAGGGATCTTCAAGATCAGGCTTCAGGGCCACCTCCGCTTGGACCAGCACCGTCAGAGCGCGGCTGCCCAAGGAAAGCCTTAAGGATGCTTAGCCCATCATCAGCAGCAGCAGCTTCATTCACCTTCTCCACCACTGGATGCGGGAAGGCAGCATACTGATTCACAGCTTGGTCATAAGCAGCTTCAGTATTAACATTGAATAAAGGGAAGTTGGAGGGCGGAAAGCCTCTCTCAGCAAACCCTAGACCAAGCAGGAAGCCAGTCTTCTGCCCATCCTCGTGAGAAGCGTTGAGGGCTGCGCTCATTGCATCGTCGTAAGAGGTCTCTGAAAGGACCCGACGCACAACCTACAAAAGAATTACAAGTTAGAACATTTTCTAATTACGAGCGGAAAGCGTGAAGAAAAAGATGAAGATACCTCAGGCAACGCTTCTCGAAGCAGCCATTGGAGGGTAGCTTGACTTTCTTTGTAAGCACGTTCGGCTCCGCTTTTATCAAGGTTGGCAAGTTGAACTTCCTTGGCGGCAGCTTCTTCGACGCTTTTGAGTTTCCTTTCAGTACGGTCAAGCATCCCCCTCTGGTCAAGGATCTCCTGCAGCTTCTTGGCATCTTCCATTGCCAAGGCGTCATGAGCATGCTGAAGAGCCTTTAATTTGCATTTAAGCTGCTCATTCTCTTCGCGAAGTGGCTCAGCAACAGCTTCAGCCTTGGCAGCCCTCTCAGTTGAGTTTCGCGCAGTCTCCTTGGCCAGCCGAAGCTGTTCATTCACAGCTTGGGCAGCCTTGGAGCGGGCCTCGAGTCGCGCCTGGACTTCAACCTCGAGGGCCTTGAATGCCTTCTCCTTCTCGGCTGCGGCAGCGGCCAACTGCCGGTTCTCCTCCCGAAGAGCCCGCGCTTCAGATACATCTTTGGCGCGAGCTGCTTTTAACTTGTCGTTTTCACGACAAAGCAGCTCGACGCGGGGCTGCGTTCGGGCCTGGAGAACCCGAAGCTCATTGGTTAGCCTACCCTCTTGGTAGCTAGCCATGGCTTCCCCCAACGCACCATGAGGAGCAGCGTGGCGAGCCCAATCCACGCACTCCACAGGGGTGCGAAGGGTTGTTCCTCGGCGTATGTTCCATCTTGGAACATACACTTCATTGGAATCCGACACTGCAAAAGAAACAAAGGCAGTTAGGAAAAGATGACAAAAATATACAAAGAAAAAAGAACCCTACGTACCTGTAGGGTCAATAACAGGCCGATAGCCGCCAAACCCATCACCTGAACCTAAAGGAAATCCATCCAACAGGTCAGGCAGACGGGAAGGTGGCGTAGATCGGCGGGAAGCCCGGCGCGTACCTGATGGTCCGGCCGCCGGTGCCGGTGGCGCAGGTATAGTGGCAGCCGCCGTGGTAGCCATTGTTGGCGCCGTCTCCTCAGCAACAGTAACCGCCGGCTCCGTGAAAGATGCTGTAAAAATTGCACTCACGGCCGGCGGAGACACCTTCTCAGCTGGAACAGCCTCAGGAAGGCTGGAACCAGCGGAAGCAAGCGTAGACGCCTGGGTCGACGCCTCGGGAAGGCTGACCGAGCCTACCGTCATTGGCGGGGGAATACTTACTCCAACTCCACCCTGGAATGCGTCAACATCCACACCTGCACAAGCAAAAGTGTTAGAAAAATTTATTTGAAACAACAAATCTAGACAAGAATTATGGGGGTACTTACGGGGTTTCTTGAGCTTGAACGCACGGACGAGCGGGGGCGAACCCGATGGAGCCGGCCTCTTGACACCGGTAACCGTCGTCGTCGCTGCCTCCCCGGAGGTAACACCTGCAGCTTCCGGAGCGGTGGTCTCCTCACCACCGGGCTTCCCCGCCACCTCTGCATTATCTGACTCCGAGTCAGATAGGACTACCGGGTCGGCCGTAGAGGCCACCTTCTCCTTGCCTCTCCCGACGGCAGCCTTTTTCTTCCGCACCAGTGGAGGACCTTCTGCGGATTCCTCAGAAGAAGAAATGTCATGAACTCCAGCAGCAGGCACAGCATTGAGAGGTTCAGGGTAGAAGATAGGCTTACCTGGCCGTCGGTGGCTCAGGATCTCTTGGCCTGGCGGGTAAACCTCCACGAACCGACCCGCAGTCTGCTCTAAGATGGGCAACTCGTTCTCGTCCAGAGCACGAGTACCCATCCGCGCAGGACCATCTTCCTCCCGCGGATTCAGGAGCGACTGAAGATCGTTACCCTCTGAAATCAACAAGAAAGTTAGAAAAAATCGTAGTCAGCAAAAAAGAAACAAGACATACCATAAGGGGTAGAGTTCGAACCATATTCAAGGACGATCGGAACCTTATCCGCATTCGCCGCCTTCCACACCCGGCTCATCCCCAGCATCACCATCGCCGACTCCGGAAAACGGAAAACCGGGGACTGGACCCGGGATATCTTCGCGAACCATTCCGCCTCCTCGTAGTTGATGGCGGGAAGGTTCGGAAGCGGCTGGCCATTCTTGAACTTCATGGCAATGGGGATGGCTCGAGCGGATATAAAGAAGAACTCTCTTCTCCATGAGCGAAGACTCCGCTCGGTGGTACAAATCTTTAAACCCTTGATACGGGTTGTAAGAGTGTACCACCCTTGGATGCACCTCCAAGTATAGAAGGTCATCAGGCGGTCAACAAGGGGCTCAAGGCCCAGTATCCGGCACACCCACTCAAAGTGCCGGACCTTGGCAATGGCCATGGGGTGCACCTCTGTCAGGTGCACACCGTGCCTCTCTAGGACACGGTACACAAACTTTGTCAACGGAAACCTAAGGTTCCCGTAGACAAAGAATGCAGCATAAACCCCGATTTTGCCACTAGGGGCATCGTACACAGTATGGTGGGGCTCAGGAAACTCAGGCTCGAGAGACTCGAGCATGAACTTCCTGACGATATACTGGTACAGCTCGACAGGAAGATAACACTGGCATTCGCCAGCAGTCTTCTGATCATCAGCATCGTGAGAAGACATGGTGGAAGAAAGAAGAGATTTCAGAGCAATGCTTTACGGAAAAAGAGAAATTCGCCGGAAATTACTGGAGAAGAAGAGATGAAAGTGGAAAGTGTGAATTACAAATAACCTTCTCCCCCTTTATATAGCAATCGCAATTAATGCGATGAATTTAATACGGAAGAGAGAGAAATCAAAGGTGCAATGAAACTATGACGCGTGGCAAAAGCGAACTGGCAACAGCTGTCAAAAAGGACGTGTGTCAGAGATTTCGCGGCTACGCGCCCGAAATCTCGTGCCCACGCGCCTGAAAAAGCAACTGGAATGACCACATAATGTCATGTCGCCATAACTTCTGGCACGTCCTGACACAGTCAGAAGAAACCGTCGCACGACGTTTGAGGTATTGATCCATCCAACTCTTCAAATTTCAAAATTTAAAAATTTGAAGACTAAGGTTCAAAAAAGTAAGCGGGAAAATACCCCTTACCTTGGCAAACAAGTAACCATAAGCCGGGTGTGGGTACAGTGTAAAGGCAAAACCCTTCACATACCTAACACCCGCAGGGAATTGAAGCCAAAATATTTGGCAACCAAGTA
Organism: Bidens hawaiensis; assembly: GCF_021521415.1. Taxonomy (NCBI): domain Eukaryota; kingdom Viridiplantae; phylum Streptophyta; class Magnoliopsida; order Asterales; family Asteraceae; genus Bidens; species Bidens hawaiensis. The sequence goes on from NW_027504888.1 coordinate 8,604, forward strand.
ACCATAAGACGGGTGCGGGTACAGTGTAAAGGCAAAACCCTTCACATACCTAGCACCCGCAGGGAATGGACGCCAGGAATACCTTGGAAGTAAAGTAACCGTAAGACGGATGCAGGTACAGTGTAAAGGCAAAACCCTTCACATACCTAGCACCCGCTGAGAATTGAAACCAGGAAGGATCTTCTGGGCAATGCTTGTGAAAACGGAAGTAATATCCCCGCGTTGCGGGAACATCGAGTACTACGATGTTTGAGGCTCCAAGATGGAATTGGTGGTTTAAACATAATTGATCACTATGTTCAAAAACTACCAGAACCACAGGGAGAATCCACACAACTAAGACTCAATGCTCCTGACTTGCGAGGAGGTTACAGACCTACCCGCATCATACCCAAAGACCAAGCAGGAAACTCGGGAATTTCTGCAAGTGACAAGGACTTCCGCGGGAAGAACCCCCATGGAAAACCTTACAAAAACCCCTTTTCAAAACCCTTTGCTTAAGTCCAAAAATTCACCTCACTTTATTAGACATTCGTGAGAAGAACATTGGACTGGGGGGACTTGAAGAGGTAGGTCCCAGCAGGGCTCAGTTGGTCCCGCATGACTCACCTTGAACAGGGATGTCTGCGCAAAGACCATCTACTCCCGCAGGACCCACCATGCTCAGAGAAGCCTACGCGCAGTATGCAAGCTGCATACGCAGGGAAAAGCCTCCCAATGGTAAAGTAACCCGCCTGTTCCCGCAGTTGCGGATACAAGCCATCAGGGAAGGCTACCCGCACAGCATAGCTACACGCATAAGGCTTAACACTTACAAATATTCAGTGTCACCTGAAAGAATGAGCAAAGGCGGGAGGGGGAAAACTCCCGCCAAAATGGGCCAGTCCGTATGATGGAGGATCTTTTGCGTGATACCTGACGAGGTAAAGACAAAAGATCTGACCAAGAATGCGACAGCTCACTGACAGCAGCGTGGCAGACAGCACGCCACAGCACTGTGACCAATAGCCGCCGCCTGCCCACCAACTCCTGCCAGACCACGTGCCTAGCCTGCAGTTGGTAGAAGACAAAGAGTGCACGGCACGCCTGCTCTGTGTCAGCCGCTACCTATCCACCACTCACAGGTAGGGCACGTGCATAGGTTACAGTTGGTAGCGTGTTGGGCCGGCTAAACTCCTTGGAAACCCACCTTCGGCTATAAAAGACAGTAAATGGTATTAGCATTTCATCATCTACTATCTCGTATAACTTACTTGATAACTGCTCTAATAGTATTCATATACTTTTATATTCAAAGAGCAATATAGACTGATTCTCACGCCGGAGGGTGGTCACAAGGAGGAACCCCCCCCTTCTCAGTGACGAGCTTACGGTGTCTGTTTTGCAGGTTCCCTGAAGTACAACTTACTCTGCTGGACCTAACCTTCGTGGGAAACATTACTTAGCCCCCAGATTACCTATAATCTGCCCGGGGTCACTTAGTGTTTCTTCAGCTGTTAATATCAACCAGCTTGTCACGATCTCGTCTTCCTTGTCTTCTTTTTCAGCTCTACACAATAAATGATTGTTAAGACCTTAATTATTCACACGCTAGCTAGAATATGACATGCGATTAATAAGCACATACCTGCATTCCCACAGCTGTACATAGTTTTTTGGCACTAAACATGGCATCGAAGATAGGTATACCGTGTTATCTTTGAAGTTGTAGGAGGATATTACTTTGCCAAAAATGTGAATATGGCCGCCTAACTCTGAAGAAAGTGTAGGTCTGTAAAATAACCAACCACTATGAGCAAGATCAACGAAAAATATAGTGTTAATAAGGTCTCCCGGTCTTCCCCAAGTCATGTCTAATTTAAACAAATGCACGTCAGTAAGCGTTCTCATTGCTTCCGAACGAACAACTGCTATAACGAAGATTAGCTCTGTACCTCCCTTCAGAAAAGGCCCTACGAAGAAACAAGTGTTGCAGGACATAATATTATCAGAAGGGGTATCTACAAATGGCAATAGAGTTATCACAACTTCTTTATCCTTAACCACAATGTCAACCTGTATAAGAGCACCGTAAAGGAGACTGTTGTTCAAGGCATATACCTTGCCATTACAACAAGTTAAGGATTTTAAGTCGGGGTGGCAATCTAGACCCAAACCCTTTCAAATGAGTCAATTTGAGTTGTTTTAAAAGTTATTTGAGTTGGTTTGGGTAAAAGGTTTTAACCAAATGGGTCAAAATGAGTCATTTGAAATTCTATCCTTTTATTTTCGGGTCAAAATGGGTCGACAAGTTCAAAGAAATAGGTCGATGTGGGTTAGTGTCATAAGGAAATGTGACAGGCTTCGGATTGAAACGAGTTTTCGTACAAGACAGGTTTCGGCACGAAACGGGTTTTAGATTGGAACGAGTTCGGTTCAGGTTTCAAGCCAACACGAGTTTTCACCCGTGACGTGTTGGGTTGTGGTTTCTTTTGTTTCTTTCTGGTCGATTCCGGGCTCGTTTTTGTTCGTTTTTTCAGTTTTGTTTTTGTTCGGTTTGAATTCTTTTAGTTTCGTTTTGATTGATTTTTTCGATTTCGATTGATGTGGTCCAGTTTTGGTTTTTTTTTATTTGTTTCATTTTCGTCGATTCTTTCGGTTTCGGTTCGATTCTAGGTGGCTTTTTTTTTTATGGAACGAGGACAACGTAGGAAACATTTTAGTGTTTTTACTTTTTTTGTTTATGATTTATATTTTGAGTTATAATTTTTTTATTATTATTATTGAATATTTTTTTAAGGGTTTTTGATTTTAATAGAAACCCCTCAAAAAAAACTCAAAAAAATAATATAAAAATTCATAACTTAAAATATAAATAAAAAACGAAAAATCTAAAAAAAAATAAAATGTTTACGCTGTTATTCTCGTTCACAAAAAAAAAAGAAAACTCGAAACCCGGTTCGACCCTAACCTATTTCGACCCAAACCAAAACAACCATTTTTTTAATTGACCTGTTTTGACCCAAACTCATTTTGACTCATACTCGTTTTGACCCATGACTCATTTCAACCCACGACTCGTTCGACCCAACCCAACCCATTTGCCACCTCTAATTTTATGAAACCATCTCTGTCGGTTATGCTCTTGAGCTGTCTAGCGTATGTCATTTCCGTCCATTGTAACCTCTTTCTTTTACGGTCTAGCCGACAAAAAACAAAGGTACGTCGTTTGGTTCTATTCAACAAAAGGACCTAACCGGTATCCTCTGGAGGGGACGGCAAACAACAATCTCCACCGATCGATTCATAGTCTTCGTCTTTCAAAACTAAAGGGGGGAGATATATGGTCTTTAGAGTCACCGGGTTCCAAAGATACCACATGACACTGTCTGGATGGCTAGAGAGAATCACCCAACCGTGAAAATATCCTCGGATACGTCTCCCCATCAACGCAGGGATTCGACATGGATGGATCGGTGCCAACATGGTATCCGTCTTCTTGCAGCCATGGATATTTTGCGGCTAACGGAAGCAATCGGTCGCATACTACAAAAGATGAAATCTGCAGCAGCTTCTGTTCCATCTAAAAGATTTAAAATCAGTATTCAATGTTTATTAAAATGTAAAGAAATTAAGACTCGATTTTTATCATAATCAAGATGCATATATACTAGAAAAACAAGTAGTAAGAATTTTTAAAATTGACTTAACACATTCGATTATGTGAGACTGAATTTTTAAAATCATAATGAACAAACTATACTAAGAATTTAAACAAACTTAAAAACAGAAATCATACCTTAAACTTTACTTCAAATCCTTGAATACATTCAATCAAAATTTGAGATATTTCATTCTAGGGTTTAAATTATGCCAGTGCTTTAGATCAACGATACTAGCTTAAAAGAATAATAATATTAATAGAAAGGTTTAAAAGAAGAAATTAATTAATTAATATTTTTTTATAATTATGGAAAGAAAATTTTGAATTACTACATTTTAGAAACTACGGGTCAGACCCGCATGACCCGACCTGACCAGTTTAGTTAGGTCTCGTGGGTCTTACCTGGCTTATGTAAAAAGAAAACACTCATACCCGCAAAACCTGACCCATACCCGTTTAGTTGTATGCTTAGGACTCGGGATAGGACATGTGTGTAATAGCAAAATACTCCGACGATTTAAGTGATTTTTTTATTTAAATTTCCAAAAATGCCCCATACTCGATTTATACTTATTAGTTCATGGAATATTGTTTTTATTTACGTTTAAAATTAAAACGAGTCACACGTAGACGAAGGTGTTAACCAGCTAGCTGGCATCTGAAGAGGAACATGCATGCATATTCTAATACCTCATTAAAACATATTTCACTGTTAAAACGATAATATTCAACAATTTATCATTTTTTTTAAACAAGAATCGCTTGAGAATCAAAAATAGTTATGGGCGGGAGGCTATGCAATCTAGAGCAATAAACGATATAGTTTTGCAGAAGACTTAATAAAAGAAAACATTATTATTTAGTCGGTCAAGAATCACACAAGTTCTTCCTTATCATAATACTCTTGTTGAATCTTATTTTGTAATATTAGTTTTAGTTTCATTATATGTGTTGAAATGTATGAATTTATATTGCTGCAAGTTATGGAAGTCTAGAATTTGTTAAGTACCATGACAGATAGCCTAAATGTTAGACACAAAGATCAACAACATTAAATTCATTCATTTCTTTGTTACACCCCTAATGACCAATAGCAAGTAAACTTGTCCATTATGTTACATTCTACTTGATTATGATTTCAAAACTTCACTTTCATTCACTTCATACTTCAAAATTTGTCCATTGTGTTACCTTTTCCTTTGGTATGAAATGAAAAAAAAATTCTACTTTATGACAGTTCGTCAACGAATCTTCATTCTCCTCAAAGACAAGTATGCCAAAAGCCGGTACCCAAATACCATAATTCCTAGTGCAGTGGCTTCCTTCAAACCACTGTCAAGTTTTATTCCATCAATTACCGGACTTATGGTTTCATACTGCACTTTCAGAAGTAATCTGTATGTGTGATAATTGAACGACAAGTATCGTAACCATGCAATGAATATTGGAACATCCTGCAAACATATCATCAGATTAGTTCATACTTTTTTGTTGACCATGAGAACCCGTTAGGGAAAGTTTCCGGGCCCCACCAATACTCTACTAAGAGAAGGAAAGTTGACTTTTGAGCTCAAACCGAATGAAAAACCGAAAACTCGGTTTTTAACAGCAGTTCGGTTTTTATTTTTTCAGTTTTATCATTTGGGCTTAAAATTTTTGGGCTGATAAATAAATTGGTCCAAAATAATTAATTTGGGCCTAAATCTTTTTGTTAATTAAAAACTAGTTGATTATTATGTATTTGGGATCCATTTATAAAATTCTTAAAAGTTACTTAACATTCATAATAAAAATAATAATCCATAAATTCGGTTCGGTTCGGTTTTGGGCACTGTTATTTCAGGTTTCTCTGTTTCATGCACACCCATACTAGATAGGTGGACTAATTTTTATCCTAGTTGATTATTTTTCTTTTTTACTATTAGTGCTTACCTTCACAAAATAACCACCAGCCAACATGAAAGCCATTACAGTTACAGAAGCCAAAGTCGTTGCTTTCTTCAAGTCGGTCAATGTAGCGCCAATAGCCAACCCGAGTCCCTGCCATTTTGTTTCACAGTTAATAAACTAACTTATAATATATATCAGACTCTCAGTTAGTAATAATGGTATACCTGAGCTGCAACTATACACAGGAAGACAATAACCATGGTTAAGAAAAATGAGTCGGCGGCTAGTCTCAAGCCCGCCATGAAATAAACAACAAGGAGGAAAAGCATTGGGAGAAACAAATCAAGTGGAAGATCACTTGTTGTTCTTGCCATAAAATATGCACTTAATCTGTACATGTCTGCTGCTCTTTCCTTATTCAGCATCGCACGTTCTTGTGGGAATGTGAAAATTGCTGTGAAAACCGGAAAAAATGCCCAAAACACAGCAATGAAAAACAACAATCCTGCCTGCAAATGAGAATGTAGACTTATGATTTTTATTCACTAAATATATTCATAAGTTTTATTTTTTTTATATATTTCTTACTTGATTATCAAGGTCTTTTGGGATGTGAACTTCTGACTGCCACCATAAAAGTCCTAAGATAACTGCAGTTACAAGAACTTGTGTGATTCTTAGCCAACTAAAATAATCATGTCTTCTTTCCTTAATTCCTCTGCGAAACAATATCGAGTATTGCTCTCTCCAGCTAGCTCCCCATTCACGTTTCATTGACTCGACGTTTGACTTGAGTTCTTCATCGACTGGTGCACTGATCATAAGTTGTTTTTTCGTTTCTTCAGCCGCTTTTGTCTCGTAGGCCTCCACCAAATACTGCAAGTAAACTTCAAAATCTTTTATCTTTTAACTGCATGATGGTTTTATTTGAATTTTAAGTAATTTGTAAGAATTTAATAAACGTCGTAACCCAAATATGTTAGCCAAAATGCATAATAATTAATTCTTTTGGGCCCAAAGTTTTTGACTCAAATTCATTCTTTTGGGCCACTTTTGTTCGGCCCAAAAATTTTCAAGCCCAAATGATAGAATTGTTTTAAAAAACTGACACTTTCTATTTTTTGGGTTTGGTTTAAGCCCAAAACCGGCCCATTCACACCGCTAGTTTATGCTAAACAGGTGATGATATGTTATGTTACTTACATCATGTACAACAGATGGAGCAGGTTTCCCATTTTTTGTTTCTCTTTGTGAGTCGCCTACGCGGTCCTGCAACTCTGAAGGTATGGAAACTTCATTCATGTTCCCGTTTGCAAGATCTAGCAAAAACTCTGCGGGATTCATGGCGATTAATGGAGAACATCCTATTGATGAAAAGTATGTCATTGCTTCGGATGCTTTCCCATAATAAAGCAAGCTCCCTTTGCCAAGTAGGACGAGTTTATCAAATTTGTGGAAAAGTCGGCTCGATGGCTGGTGAATCGTGGTGATCACAGTCTTCTCGGTCTGTAATAAATGTGTCGATTTGGGTTATGCTTTATCTTAAATCGGTCAAATAAAAAAAAAACCTTTCAGCTTTATGACAAAGTAATTATTTTTAATTTATTTTTTTTACAAAAGCGGATAAAAAAGTGTTTGTGGGTCAACTCAACTGGGTTTGACCGTTGTGACACGCACAAGCTTACCTCGGCTATGTCTTGTAACAGTTCAATGATTCTCAAAGCAGTGGTGGAGTCCAAGCCGGATGTCGGCTCGTCAAGGAACAAGAGGGAGGGATTGATTATTATTTCGAGTCCAATGCAAACACGTTTTCTCTCTCCACCCGAAACGCCCCGAACAAAAGTGCCTCCTATCATTGTATCTTGACATCTGTTTTAAGTTGTAAAGTTGGTTAACTAGTCTGGTGTACTTTTTAATGTTGTAAGATAGTTATAATGTTTTGCAAAAATTTACCTTTCTAATCCTAGTTCACGAATGACATCGGCTGCTCGTTTTTCTTTCTCTTGTTTGGTTAACTTCTTTGGTAGTCGCAATAGAGCTGCATATGTTAATGTTTCCTTCACCGTTAGATGAGGAAACAAGATATCGTCTTGAGTCACAAACCCGATCCTGCACGGACATTTGTTATTAGTATTTATTAGTGGTGGCAATCATGTAGGGTTGTGCATGAAACAGAATAAACAAACCCAACACAAACAGACGGTATTGTTAAGTAATTATAAAAAAACAATAAAATGCGCAGACGGAAAAGTTTAACTTTTATTTTTCGAATTTTAATTAATTTATAAAAATAAATAAAATTGTGTAATCAATTAATCATTAATTAACGAAAACCATTAGGCTGAAGTAGTTAGAGGCCCAAGTTCAATATTATGGGCTTTTTTGGCCCAAAATTTCAAGTCCAAATGGCAAAATCGAACCGAACCCATTGTGAAAACCGGAAAAAAAAAGGAACATCGAATCGAACCCATTGTGAAAACCGAAAAAAAAAAAGGAACATCGAACCGAACTCATTGTAAAAACCGGAGAAAAAAAAAACAAAACCAAATGGTTTTTCAAGCCCCCAAAAACCGAATTTTTGGTTCAGTTTGAACCCCAAACCGACCTATGCACACCCACTTTAAGAACGGGCCGATTTAGGAAATTCCTTTGCATATGGGTTTATTTGGGTCAACTACTCAACTCAAATTAGACAACGTGTAAATTTGACTATACTCAAGTTATACAATGGGCCAAAATGGGCCTAAATGCCACCCATACTTAATAATGGCACATCTAAACACAGGTATCTGGAGTACAGTCAAGAAAACACACAAACCTGCTCTTTAGAAACTTGGAGTACGGCTTGTCGTTGTAAGTTATTGATCCCCCAGGAGCCGGATCCGTTAACCTGCCACCAAGTAAGCTCAAAAGCGTAGTTTTCCCACTTCCCGAAGGTCCCATCAATGCCAAAACTTCACCAGGATTCACTGCACCACTTATTCCATTCAGAATATCCTTCTCTACTGTTGATGTCATTCCTTTAATCACTACCTTGTATGTCACTTCTGTAAACTGCATAACATATCAAAACTAGATGACTTTGTGACATTTTTTTTTAATTATTTTCTCAAGTTCTTTATACACTTTTTATTTTATTATATTGAACTAGTCTAGTTCATGGTTTTATAAAAATGTTAACCTTTAAAGTTTAATAATACCTTAAGATATATTGGCAAGGTGGGTTCTGTCTGAAACTTCTTACGCGTTCCAGCTTCAATGTCTTCGGCTGTTAGAAGCATATTAACATCATACGTTTGCAACCGATTCATGTTTTCAAAATTCTATGTCCTATACTCCTATCATCAATATGTTACTAGTTTCCAATATTAAGTCTGCTAATGTCAAATCCATTTTCTTCATTTCCACACAACAAGTAGACGTGGGACCCACCGAAAAGGCGATGGTAGATATTAAAACTTAAAAGGATCAAAGTTTTGATACAAGATTTTTAAAACTTGTGTCTTGTTTTTTAGCTTACAAATTGATGCATGATGATAATGATTATGCATGTTGGGGACCAAGAGAAAGTAACTGCTAAAAGATATCAAGATGACAATAATAATTCAAAGCACCCATTTAATTGTGGACTATGAAGAAAGATAGTGGGCCATGTTTATGGTCCACTTTAGAAAGTTATGGGGCCCATTATTCTACTTTGGACCTGTCAACTAACTAGCTGGTTACAGTTGTATAGTAATGGAATGGTGACACTTGTTATTTGTTTTAAATAATAAAAATAAACATTATCAGTTTAGTGTTTCATTTTCTTTCTTTTGAGCTACTTTTCAGCTGCTTCTTGTTATATAGGGATTTGTGGTCTTTTTGCCAACAAAAAGGTTTTCATCATGTGACCAAATCGCAAGAGTTATTAACTTCATGTCATTTCACGGCTTCACGCTACAATATACTAGACGTAAAAAGTTTCGTTTTTATAATTTATGTCTCGTAAATGTAAACAAAATACTTTGTTTTGAATACAATTCCGTTTTCACATCTTGATGACAAAAAGAAAAACTAAGCTATGCATTTTAAAAAATTTTAAAAGTTACACACACCAAATTATTAAAGAAAAATCAAATTATGTGTTTAATGAAACACTAAAAAGAGAAGAAAAAAAATATTATTCAGACTTTAAAGTCAGTTTGACAATTAGGTCAATTAATCACCTACAAATTCTTATGGCTTTTTAAACAATCTATAAATGCAAAAAAAATAAAATAAATAAATAATAATAATAACTCATATATGTTACTTATACTACGTACCCTACCACTAAAAGCATGTTACCCTTATGGCATTGCCTTAGGCCCTTAACTAGTTGCACCACATTACTTGCTACTCACATCATGTCTTCTAGAAATGAAAAATGGGATGAATGAGTTAATTAATAATAATACTTACGTATGTCTTCATCACTGAAAGGTCTTGAATCCGCAATCTCATCCGGAGGCATAGTGAACCCCGTGAACGAGAACGAGAAGCCTAAGCTAGCACTAGAAGCCCGGCTTAATGCGGCCCCACTACCGACATCATCAAGATCAAACTTCATTTGGGCACTTCTTGTCTTTCTAATGTGTGTATTGTTTTTGCTACTGCCTCCACTTCTGCCCGGGGATGCAAGCACCATTTGTCTACTAGACTTTCTTGAATGTGTACCGGTGCTACCACCCTTGCCCACTTCTGCACTGCCACCTCTAAAAGTTTCACTTATTTGGGGAAGTTGATCGGATTGTGTTCTCCATAACCCTAAACTCGAAGTCGGTTTCTCCATAGTTTCCCTAGTTGGTTATCATCAATAACATTTATGTCACATAAAATATATAAACAAACAAAAACGGTCGTACTCAGTAAGATCTCACTTATCCTGAGAGAATGAGATAAGATAAGATAATAAATAAGAGCAAATTAATCCAGAAGATAAGAGAGATTGCACCCACTTAAACCTTAACTCAAAATAACTTTTCTTACATATATATACAATATCATGTGAACTCTAAACCATTAGCTAGTATACATATACTAAGGAAGGTGTATTTATACAATCTCTATGTATATTCAAGTTATTTATTTACAATCTTGATCATTTTTAAGACATAAAACGACGTGCTAAAGAATTTATATAATCTTTAGCAGCTTTATGACTTAAACATGATCAAAGATTTAAGAAAAAGAAAGTACTTTTGATCAACTCATGTTAGCATGCTATTATAAAACCAGCAACTTGTAACGGACAAAACCGTCTCAAATACCTGTTTTTATAGTAGTCTAAAGCATGAGAAGTGTAATATTTGAAGTTCATAGACCTCTTTACTTACCAAAGAGAGAATTGAAGGAATGAAGACTTCTTGTATCAAAGTGAAGGAGAGAGAGAGAGCAGACCAAAGTGAAGTTTGATTCACTTAATTTGTTAGGCAGCCACCTCCAACTATGCCCTTTTATATAAAAACCTAATAATAGCAACTTTAGTGAAATGACAAAAATGACCCTAGCACATCTTGAAAAAAAAATGAACTTATAAATTATGTATGTGATTAAGAACATCACTTGACAAGATGTATAAATGCATTAGATATTCACGATGAAACATTTATTGTGACACCGAAGGCGGAACTTAGTTGTATAATTTGCTTTCCAATTAATTTCTCATACACGTGTTAAGTGACCAAATTCGATTTTATTTTATGTTTGCATTTGTTTGACGAATTTGTTTCATCTTTCTTGGTTTGTTTTGAGATCGATCGAGAAGTCAGTTTTTTAAACTTTTAGCAATAAATTTGGTAGGGCAAGTTTGAAGCTTCATATAGATGGAGGTGGAAAGATACATAGATCATGATACTCTTAGTGTTGCATGCCCTTCAATCTTTCATATTGTGAGGCTGTCATTCATTCTTAAGTTACCTTTGTCTTAGGGTACTAAAAATCTCTTGGAATTTTCCTTAAAATCATTGCATGTACACTCATACATCATCATCCTTATTAATTTGTTATCATGATTTATTTTTATTATTCATTTATTATTATAGTTAATTTTCATATTCTAATAAGTAAGGAAGCACGAATTAAAGAAGTTTTAAACATGAGAAATTTTAAATTATCTGTCGGTAAAGATAGTTTCGGATAGAAATCCTTTGTTGATGCCCGATCTAGAAATCAACTTGTAAGTAATGATGTTTCCGATAGATTGCCAACAGTTTTCACATACAGGATAAGTGGCGAGCCCCATTATCTTCTAACTAGACTCAAACTAGGAAACCAAATAAACTAATTAAAAATAATTTTTACCTTTAACTCTAATGATTATTTTTATAACTCGGTCATTATCTGTTTTTTATCAATTATTTTTATCATAAACTTTTAATCTTTAACCTTCTTTATCGATTTAATCATTTAACCCTTTCACATGTTAACAATTAAGATTAACCCTTCAAACGTTCACACCAAAGATGACCGTGCCGAAGTTAAGTGTTCATAAAACTTTGCCGATCTTCGCTTATAGATGATAATCATTTGTGGTAGTGTGTAAGCAAAAATTTCAAGAAAGTTAGCACTTTCGTATTTTTCACATTTAGGGAAATCGGATGTGATGCCACTTGTTTCACTTATCCTGCCTATTAATGGCTTTTTATATGTACAATATAATACAAAAATGAGACAAAATAGAATACCAAATGAACAGCATGTCTCTAACTCGTCAATGAAATTTTATCTAAGTACTTATTTGTTTATTTTCTTCTAAAATAGGTTGACGAATTTCTAACATCATTTTATCGTCATCTTGATAAAATAATATTTTATTTTAAAATAAAAATCATGGTAGATTGAATCAAATGTTGCCATCTCATCTACTTATTCTATACACATAAATACAACATCTCCAATTATTTGGGAGATTTCTCATTATCAACAACGAACCCATCCAGTTATTTTGTAAGCTAAGTAAATATGCAATGGATTTCGTACTTATCAACTATCTTTTCTCCTACACATCATGTTCTAATAGTCTAAATGTCTAGTCATGGCCATCCTAGAAATCATTGTTATTATCTTTTTTTGATAGAAGGCGCGAGAAAAACTTAGGACTTGACTATAAACGGGTTTTTTTATTAGGTTTAAACAATTAAATTTTAAATAAGCTTATTGAGTTGTCTAATTTTTTTAATATATAAATGGGTTTAAATAAACTGAGTAATTGAGTTTAAATATAAAGAATATGTATTTTTTTAACAAATATATAATATTTGTGTATATGTATCATGTATGTGCATGTGGAAGGATGTTTTTAATATTTGATGGTATACTCAATATTTATTTCTATAAAAAAAAAGGTGACATATACAATCTTTAGGAAAATGACACGTGAAATGCACGTATGTTCAACTTTTTTGACCTACCATTTCTCAAAGAAAGAAAAGGTAACATCTTTTTCACTAACTTTATTTTATATTTTTGGTAAATATTGTTTGCGATACTTAAAAGTTAAAAATAACTTTAAATTCTGACTCCAGATTTACTCTTCTTGTAAATTTTATTTACATATAGTTAATTGTTCATGTTCAACTTCTCCCTTGTCTGTCTACTCCACGCCAGATTCACCCGTCAACGTCCCATTTAAAAACAGTGGAACAATTCTTACAAGTCCCAAATCGTACATGCTACAAAGCACGGAATCCTGTAACCAAGTATCCAATCAAAATATAGAATCCTCCTCATTCCCTACACATGTATTGAGTTGTATTGTATTTATTTGAAAACATAGTGAATATGCTTAAAAAAGAAAAAGGAAAAGGGAAAAACGTAGAAAAGAAAAGCTAAATTTGATACATCCATGTTAATATGATAAATGAGTAATTGAGTATCAAATACTTATATATGCATATTTTTCAAGAAATAAGAAAGTACTAAAGATACAATAAAAATATGGAAATCCTCAGTACCATATATGTGACTATCAAAATGGTAGAAGTAGAAGCCATTTGTATCACTTATTTATCCATTGATTTGGGTTTGTTTGTTTTTTTAAATACAATTTCTACACAAAGTTTTTATATTTTCGAATAATATGAATAATACATAATATACATTTATGCTGATTTTCAGAAACGATCTAGAATGGATAAGTGGTAGACCACTAATCATTTCTTGTCAATTTTAAGGGGTTGTGAGCAGTGAGTTAGTGACAAGTGGTCATTGGTGAGCCTTTGGATCGTATTGCAATATCAAAAATTTAAAATATTCAAACTTTTTATATTTTACTTAACAAATTATATACATGCTCACAAAGTAGTTAATGACACTTATAACTTTTAGTTTTGTATTTTGACGACAAAATCTTCCAATTAGCCATATTACCTGTATCAATAATCAGCCAACATGTTATACATTGGATTATGAAATTCAATTAGCCTTTTATATATACATAAAGGAAATTCATTACTTTTATTAAACATGACACAATATTTTGAAGGAAGTTAAATGTAGGTATGACAAGGTTTACTTATTCTCTATACACTTTAGCCTTTAGGGTAAAAGAACTTTTAGATTACTGTATTGGGTGGAATGTGGATAATGATGGGTGAGGTTCCTAACTTTTTAATTTTTACCGGCGAACACACACTCTCTACTTTTCATCTACTTTACTTCTAAAATGGTTTGAACCCACAATTAACTGTAGGTTGCATTGGGGAGTATACCACTTTACCTAGCACATGTTCGTGCGTGTTTGGATGACAGTGAGAATTATAGCGGTAGCGGTGGAAAATGTTGAGGATTGTGATGCTGGTGGTGGATGGACGGATGGTATCATAATGGAGGTGCTGGGTTGGTGACGGGTAGTGAATGGCGGTACTCTAAGAATATAAGTAAATAAATGATGCACTATTAGGAAATGTTGATAAAAAAATGTTATTAAAGATACTTAATGACAAAAATATCATTTAAACCTCTTATACATGACTTATGATATGCTTGGATGGTAGAGGTACATGCCTCTTAAATAAAAGGTTTTGGATTCAATCACATGCAAGAAGTTTATTATGGTGCAATTTTAGGAGTTTGGAGGAGTATAGGAATATTTGTAGTTTATAAAAACTAGTTTAGACTCATCATTAGTTATGGATAATATATTTAATATGTCTAACACCATAGTATAACTCGTATAGTTTTTTTAATTTTGCCAAGTGTTATGCCCATTATTTGTTTAATATATATCATAAACACGTATAAAGTTTCATGAGAAATCATAATGTTTAATAAAAGCTCAAAATGTATTTTGGAAACAACTATAATTAGTTTACAAACAATAACTTTTAATATCAATTAGTATATTCTCATTATTCAAATATTTATTTTACAAAAGTAAGAACTAAGATGGTAACCTTTTTTTTTCTCACGATAGATCTTTAAACGCAACATGTTACTTGTCTCTTTTTGTTTGTAAAGCATGTCGTTCTTTTATTAATAAAACCACTACTTTATCTTTTATAAAACATTATCTTTCATGTATGTGTTACTAATATAGTTAATGTGGACGGGTGTCGAATAATAATATTGTTTATGAGACCATGATGAAGCAAATTCCAAAATGATAGATTATAGGAACCATTGGATGACCTCATTTTTCTTACACATAGTGGGATTATTAGTTTTACCATTAAATACAAATTAGTCAACTAATCACCAGTGGGTTGTTCATGCGTGAAAGTTACAAAGTACAAGCGTCAAACGAACCTTAAACTCTCGTTTATAACCACAATTGTGCCGCGTGACCAAGAGTCCAACTTAGATTTATCTTTACGATAACAAGACGTATTTCTATATGTGTAAGAAAAATGAGGGAATGTCATCCAATGGTCCTATAATCTACTATCTTGGAATATGCTTCTTCATCATGGTCTCAGAGACAATGTTATTATTCGATACCCATACCCGTACACATTATATATATAATTTTAATATAAGTCGAAGGACTTAAAATGCAAATCCATCAACATGGGCCAAATAATACTTCATTTAAATATTATTATACACGAGATTGATAGGGATTTTTAGAGTGGAGGATGTGCTGTCACAAATAGAGAGGTTGAAGCTAAACTGGAAACAATGTGTCCCAATAGAGACAAAGTGGCCCTAAAAGTGACAAATTCTTGGGTGTACTTCCCTAATTAATGAGCTTATCTTGTGTTCCATTTTCTTTTCTAAGTTAAAAGATTATTTTATGGTAAGTCGATTTTTTCATCATATCCATTAGAGAAGAAATAGAAAAATGGAAGTAAATTAATATTATTAAAAAAATTATAATTATTGGGTTTATTCGCACGCTTTGTTGGGATGCAAGTATCGATTCAGTTTGTTACGATAACAGTTGAGTACAAACACACACACAAAAAAGAATGAATATCAGTACGGATGTCGTGAAACTTCCCCAAATCTTGTATCCACGATGCATCCTTGTTTTGCATTGTACTAGTAATATGATCCTCCCAAATGTGGACATAAGCGTGAGCAACGCCTCTTCCTTGACGTTCCAGGGGTGATCCACTTTTATATAAGTTATGGTTTATGATCCAAGCATTTACCCTTTTGGGTCGTCTTCGTTCAGTGGAAACTGCTAGTTCTAATAACCAAATGATGATGGCGCTTACGGAAAGTGTGGTTGGTTCGAATTGCTGGGGTTGAATACAGGCATAGACGGGACCCAAAGTATGTTTTCTTTGTAGAGAACCAAGGAAGTCGGGTTATATTTTGTAAAAAATCTTGTATTTATATCCGTAAGACTAAACTTTAAAAAAACTCACTTCTTTTAGGAAAAATGACGATCATAACAGTCATATGACAGTTATGACTGCCACCACACACATCACTATCTCCAAGCCATTGAATCACACACGTGGACCAAGCAAGGTGGGTGTAATGTCCTACGACGTGGTTTAATGACACCTCAATCCACATGTAAAACACACCGGCCCTTCACACCCGTCGGGCTAAGATGAAGGGCAATTTTACATACCTCTCGCATGTATTTATGTATGTTAATATATATATATATATATATATATTTAAAATTCCACAAATAGTTTGTTTGAAGCAAATATAGTCTTATCTATTTTCTGTCTATTTACAAGATCTATAATTTATTGTCAAGGATTGCGAATTTGCGATGCCTTAAATGAATTATAAACCTGTCTTTATAAAAGTAGATATTAAATTATACTGATAAATTATTATGGTCTATTAGGCTATGTGTAGTGGAGGGGCTACAAATTGGGGCGTTTTGCGTCATGTGGCGTCCAGTCAGCAAATGGTGGGTTTTTGTTTTTGAGATGTAATGGTGTAGGGGCTACAAATAGTAATATAATATATATATATATATATATATATATAAACAAACAATACACACAGACATGTTGGGCGAGAAGAACTCATCGACAGCGCCCCATTTCGCCTGAATATCGCCCAGGGGCGGTGTTCGCGCCCCTTCTCGCCCAAACCCAAGCCCCACTACACATGGCCTTACCGTCTTTAAATCTATATGGGACCATATATATGAAGTGACTGGTGTATTGAAAGAGAGGAGAGATAATTATATGGCAATCTATAGAGCATGTATTATAACACTTAAGGAATAAACCCGGTGTCGCTAATAGACAATATTAGATTCATGTTTTATATTGGTTAACCCTCCAACTAAAATAATGCATATCAAAAGGCAAGTCTAAACTTCAATATGCAAGCAAAGGGGATATAACATCTTTAAATTAGTAATGTGGCAAACTTTCAACTCATCTACATCACCTACAACACAAACTCTTCCCTAAAAATATACATCACATGATTATCAACCATAGTAATCTAGTATACAAAATTAATCGTAATATACACACAGATGTTACTAAACCCTTAACTAACAAATTAACAATCATAAGATATTCATATCACATCCAACTTAATTAATGTCACATGTATACTTTTAATTCTAGGTGTCTCTTCTCAGCACCTATCTTTCTTACTTAATTGCTAACCCCTAGCATATATCGCGTACATTAATGTCAAAACTCAAAACACACGCTAAAAATTAAACAATTACGCAAACCTGCTAGAATTAAGATAAACAACTTTGCTTATATATATCCATAACAATTAAGTAACGAAAAGCATGAAGTAATCTCTAGTGTCTATGTTCCAAAAATAAAAATAAAAGTTAATGGTTTTAGTGCAACTGGTTGGGGGTGGGGGGGGGGGTGGGGGGGGGCTTTGAAAGACTAATTACTACCAGCATACAATCCACATTATCCGAGTTTGAATCCTAGAACAGTGGTGTTTTCCCTTTATTAGTGGTATACATTTGTTGGAATTGAATCGAAAACCCAAAATGTTCTCACAAAATTCTTGTCATTTGTGTCGTTCGAACCCTGGTAATCTTCCTTCCCTCATATAAACCCAACTAGCATTTGCTAATTGAGCTAATCGTCATTGACAAACTAATCCAAAACTGATAAGAGGTTACTATACATATTATTAATAATATTGACTAATCATGCAATTCTACTTCCACTATTTATACAGTCAACTATAGTGTGGACTACAATTAATCATTATAAGAAAAGATTAGGTAAAGTAAATCCTTTTAAGTAACCAAGTGTAACTTGAAGTTTGATTAGACATTACAAATAAAAAAACAAATTAATCAATCATCACATGATATATATTATGATGTGATTAGTTAATGAAATGATAAAAATGTCAACATATAACACACACAACGGCTACAAGAGAAAGATATCATCATCGATCTATAACTAGTGGGCGGTGCCGGCCAGTTAACGTGTGGACGCACGTGACTACGACACTAACTAATGTCTACAATGCTTATTTAGGTTCACCACTAGACACGTGTACGGCCCGCACTGGGTCACGCTGGACACAACTCAGCTTGTGGTCACAAACCGCATTAACCTCAACACGTGTACGGTCTAAGGTGGTTGTGTTGGAACCGCCCCTGTTGGACCCACTTTATATTCTTCATCGATTTGAAAACAATGTTATTGAGTGTAAAATTAATTAGTGAGTGTAATAAAATTGACCTTTGTCGATTATTAATTGGATTCTAAACATGTATCTTTGTCATGAGTTTTAATGAGAGGCATTTGGTTTTAAGAATGATTTTGATGTTTAAACTTATTTCATTATAAAAGTTTGTTTGACTTGTTTCTTAGATTGAAATTTAATAATAATAATAATAATAATAATGATGATTAGGGTTGGTGAAGGAGCTTTAAAACCACTCCGGCAAGGCATTAAGGGGCTTTAAAATGTGGACATGTTAAGGTGTTAACGAGTGTGAAAAAGGGATATGTATTAAATGTAAAAAAGTGGCGTTAGGTACGTTAAATTATTTCAATTCCTTGGTTGAGATGGGGCGTTAAATGTAAGTGAAATGGGATAAAATGGTGATGTGGAGTTATCGGACATGTATGTATACTCCATTGTCTAAATAGCAATAATATCATATAGGAATATATAGGGGTGAGTTAACGTACAATAACCGCTTATCGTACATTACATACGCGACTTCCTGCACCACCGATTCTAATTGAAATTAAAACTGCTTAGTGGCATAATTGTAATTAACCTAAAAATACTAAACGCATACCCGTCAAAGTCCACCATCGCGACCATCGTCTACTGTCATGAGCACCACCATCGTCCGTCACCACCATCGATCGTTGGTCACATGTCAGTAAAGCAATTTCCAATTAAAATTGAAATTAAAATTGTTGATGAGCCTAATTGATCAGTTAACCTTGAACTTGATCCAGTTAATCATCAATTTGAAGCTTTCGTCGATCAGTTTTGAGTTCTGGGTTTTGACATTGAACGTATTAACATTAAGTTTATACATTCTGTTTATATGTTCTGTTTAAACGTATTATACGTTCTGTTTAAATGTTCAGAACAAAATCAATTAAACTTTAAAAGTTCAATACAAAAAGTTTATACGTTCTAACTTACTGTTAATACGTTCAATGTTAAAACCCAGAACTCAAACTCAAAACTGATCGACTGAAGCTTCAGATTGATGATTAATTGGATCAATTTCAAAGTTTAATTGATCAAATTGATGATTAATTGGATCAATTTCAAAGTTTAATTGATCAATTAGTTCAATTGACCTATGAAAAGGCGTGACAGAGGAAGATGGTGTTCACGACGGTACCGTCAACGGTCGCGACAGTGGATGCAATAATTAGACGGTGACAGTGAAGGTGGACGGAATGAGCAGTGGATCAGAGTTGATTGGAGCAGTGGAGTAATGGACGGTCGCGTGTTTTTTTGAAATCGATGGTTTTGAAACTCGCGTACCTATTGTATGATAAGAGATTATTGTATTGGATCATTTATCGGAATATATATATATATATATATATATATATATAGGGAGAGGATCATGAGAGAACTCATTATTAGGGAGAGAACCAGAGAACTCCTAATTAAAGGGTTATTTTTGTAAATATGCTATTTTAATATGCCTGGACGCACGCTTCCAATGTACCCCATTTTAGCCTCTGCAACGATTTTGAACCCTAATTAGTGAAGATCAGTTCCTTGTGGTGTCTCGATTTCAATTGAAGATCGATTCAGATGAAGTTCAATCATTTAACATGGCAATTAAAGGTATTTCAGTTCCGAAAATATCCTCCTGACTCATTCATTCATGTGTTTTTTTACCGATTACAATAGATTGTTTCACCGTTAATCAATTAGGTTTTGTTTCATCTCAAAGAATTAGGTGTTTTTTGGTTAGAAACAGAAGCTACACCATGAGAAAACCCTAATTTGTTTCATCAGAGTGCTCAACCGATTCATCTGTTGATATTAATTCAAATTATGTCAATTATAATGGTATCTTATTGCAATCTGATGGTGATAATCAACAAGGTAACATCTTGTTCTTATAGTACATATATGCACTATAATGTTACGTATTACATATATGTAGTGTAAAAATAACATATGATTTATTTTATCAGAATGCCCAATCGAAATCCTTTCTACTAATTGGTGTGCCTTAACAAGGTAAAATCTTGTTTATATACTACATATATGCAATATAGTTTATGTATTACATTTATGTAGTATAAAATTACATTTGGTTTATTTGATCAGAATATCTAGTTCAGCTCTTATGCTGACATTGCCTCAAGTTTTAGCAACTGCACTGGTAACATCTTGCAAGTTTATGGTATTGAACAACAAGGTAACATCTCGTTTTGTATATTACATATATGCAATATAACGAAACACATGATTACTGCATATTAAATTGAATTGTCTTTGTTCAAAAACAGTTAATTCTAAAGGAAAAGTCCATAATTTGTTTGAACAGACTTCCCAAACGAGTTCAGAATATGCTACATATATGCTGTATAACTATGACTGCCTAATGGTAACTATTTTCCTTTGTGTTTTCTTCACGGTACAATAGTTTATGCTAATATGTTTTAATGTCTTTATACGTGACTCATGTGTAGGTCAACGCCGATGTACGTGATATATCAGATTCATGTTCATGCACGGATTCATGCATACCGCCTACCTGTGGTATGGAATGAGCTTTCAATTGGACTTATAGTTGTGGGTTGATTAATGGACTTATAGCAACACATGGATTAGGATGCAATAGGCTTGTAGTTGCAATGGCTTGAAGGCACTTTCCAGGTGATATTGAAGGCCTGACCCGTTAAGTTCTTGTATTACTATGATGAATACACTTGTCATGTGATATTTGAGATTTAAAAAAAAACTAAGTAGTCAAAATCAATATTTATAATTTGATATGATTTTGACTTTTTAAAATTGATCATAATAAATTTTGATTGGATATTTGCAGGTTGGTTGTTCGCAGGTCTGTCATATGTGTAATTGAAGTTCATCGTCATCACAATCTTATCAAATTGTCATGTAATTGAAGTTCATATACTATCAATTTTCTTCATGTTCATACTTAATTTGTCTTTTATCTTCATTATATCATCATGCAATCCTTTTTGTAACTTTAATGTGTGAATTATGATTGGTTTTCTTCATGTATCATCCATATAAATATGATCATTTATGTGCAGTTTTCCATATAAACGAATATGTGATCTCATGTATAGTATGTACAGTAGTATAGATATGTATTAGCAGTTGCAGACTTCATATTGATAAAAAAAACTGAAATCATAAGCTGCGGTATGCAATGTTTGAGGCTACATGGTTTATGCACAAATAAAATGTTCGATTTCATAAAGAGAACTGTAAGAGGGTTGTTTTTACTGAATTAATAAAGTAAGGAACTGATACAGAAGTTTAATTGTGAACATGGTAGGGTTAACAAACTTTTGCAATTTGTTGGGTTGTATTTCCATGGGTTTAACCATGTTCTATTCGCTACCCGTCCCAACGAAGCCGTTTAAAAAGCCGGACTGGCCCATATTTTGTGTATTACATTCAACCTATATTCAACCTTATATGTTTGTATTACATATGCCAAAAAGATTATACATTCATAAATCGATAACATATGTATTTGTGTGCGTATGATTACGGGCCTAAACTGTAACATTCAAATATATGTTTGAAACAACAATTAATACCATGCATAACAAGTACTGTAATATTTATATTCACTTTCATACTACATAAAGACGTACTAATCTAACAACCAATATGCAAAATTTTACATATTATATCAACTAGCTATCACGTTTATCAACACGTCCGTACAATCGATAATATAACAACTATTTCATATCCATGAAGTAAAAAACAAATATAATTTTATGTGCAATCGTATTTGATTGGTTGTTGATTTCCTCGCGCAGCATAACAAACAGTGACGTGATCCCGGACTTCTATATTTTTTCTTGTTAATTTAATATTGTAGCCCAACAGTTAATAACATTTCCATACAACTCTTTGTGTGAAAGAACACTTTCTGAAATAGATGCCCTTGTTTCCAGACCTTACCCAATTGCAAATATATCTTTCCTGCATAACATATTTTACAACAAGTTCAGATTTGCGATTAACACTTAATATACATGTTACTTTTACATACATGTGTATACTAACAATATTACATAATGTATTACATATATGTAATACTAATGCATTACACGTATATATGCATTGGTGCTGCATATACATAACAGATAACTGCTACATATATGTAGTAGAACAGGTTGTACTACATGTACATAATAGACAGGTGATGCTTATATGTAATAAAACAGGCCACATATTCATGTTACGCCGACCTAACTGTATTATAACGTGATGTGCATATCCATTCTAAATGAATATGCTCAATAACATAACAATTATATGTTTGACAAACATAAATTGGAAAGCTATGTAATCAGACATATGATTCATGTATTGTGCACGTGCAGGACATTCAAAATTCAATCTGATATAAGTATGCTATCATTCAATTAAAAACAAACAAGAATTACATACGTGTAATAAACACAAATACATGTTGCATCAACTTAGCCATAGTGTAATGTAATACATATATGCATTGTATACCGATATGCTCGTATAAGGTAATATCACCATGTTCTATCAAACACATCTAAAAAACATAAATCATGCACTACGTATATGCATTCCAACAAATATTAACTTATATCAATGTATTATTATTCGATTTAAAAAAACACAAAAACACAGTATATTGCATATGTGAACTGATATAAATGCAATAATTTTGATTTACAAACAAAACACACAATAACACCGTATATTGAGCCAATCACGTGCAATACACCTATAATTCTTGTACTACATATGTGCAATCAGACAGATACAAACTGGTATTAACACATTGTTACTCGATTTACAAAAAAAAAAACAGACATAATTCGATTTACAAAAAAAACACAAAAACATAGTACATTGCATATGTGAACTGATATAGACACAATAATTTTGATTTACAAACAATACACACAATAACACCATATACTGAGCCAATTCCCTGCAATACACCTATTATTCTTGTACTACATATGTGCAATCAGACAGGTACGAGCTTGTATCAACATTCAACACATTGTTACTCGTTTTACACAAAAAAACACATATAATTTGATTTAAAAAAGCACAAAAACAGAGTATATTGCATATGTGAACTGATATAAACGCAATAATTTCGATTTACAAACAAAACACACAATAAGCAATACATATATGTAATACATCAAAGTTGCGCATATATGCAGTACATAGCAATACATATATGCAATACATGGACAATCATGTAATATACATGAACTAATCAGCATGTGCATTGTCCATGGCTTTCATTTGTAATTAGTGTACAAATTGTTGTTCTTCTGCACTATATTGTTACTCAATTCAACAAAAAGAAAATTACAAAAACAGAGCCTCGAACATGATAGCCTTGTTGTTTTACTTTGATTAGATGTATAATACACCTAATAGGTGAGATAATATGTGAAATTGAATATCACAATTGTTTACCTGTTATAATCCTTCTGATTTGTGCTCGATTCCAAAGTAGATCTGGAGGAATTATACGATTGAAATCACGGTTTCGTGCGATGAGCGAAGGTATGGATTAAAACCGATTCTAACATAATTATGAAGCTAGCTACAAATCGATATAAACAAAGTTACCTGTGTCAAAGTGGAGGTGGTAGATCGGCGGTGGTGAAGTGGCGGCGGAGCAACGGTGAGTAGATTTGGAGTACTATGGAGAAGATAACGATTAGAATTTTCTCAATTCCAAGTTTACCCTCCCTTATTAAAAAAACCCACTTTATTTTTTGTTTTCCCCTTCTTTTTTTTAAGCCATTGATAAAGTAAAATTAATGGTTTTTAATTGAGTTCCTTAGTTCTCTCATTAATAGGAGTTCTCTCTTGATCTCACCCCTATATATATATATATATACAAGATATATTAGTTAGAAGTTGTTCGTGAGGTATTAAGGTGTAGTAAAGGTGTTTATTTTTAGGTGGTTGAGTTTTCAGTTTCTATGGTAGATGTTGGTGTCGACTTAGAAGCGGGTTTAATAGGTATGTACATTAGTTGTTTTTATTTTTAAATAGTTGTTTTTAAAAAATTAAAAGTTTTAAAACTATACTAATAATATTAAAAAGTTTAAAACCATTTTTAGTAATAATCTAATGTTTCTATTAAAAAATTAAAATTGATTGTTACGTATGCATGTGATGTACGCATGCTTTAATATGCTGATGAAGATTTTAGATTTTTTAAATTAAATATCTTTTCTATAAATAAGTAAATTTCAAACATAAAATTATAGAGTAATAACGAAAATTCATTAAAAGTCATTAAATCCTAGTAGAACGTAAAATCGTTTATACAATTAGATGTCATTAACGAAAAAAAACTAAATCAAACCTAAAACATGTATTTCATCTATGTATACTAGCTAGAAAATCTTAAAATTTTAAGTATTAAAAATGGCATTACTAATTTTACAACTTTTATTGCATATTAAGTTTAAAAATATCTTACAACTTTGCCTCTAACTTTTAGTCTAGTTTCGGATAATTGAAAATTATTTTCAACTTTACCATCATCTTTGTAAATGTATTTATTTTAATTTTATTTTTAAACCAATTTAAGTTTACGATTTTCAAAGTCCGTGACTTTTTCATATGTTAATATTTTTCTAAAATAAGCATTTTGTTTTTTTAGCTTGAGTATTATATTAGTTTAGTTTTATTTAATTCAAGAAATTTAACATATTATGTGATTACCCCTCAATGCATCGTTTGGGTAGGGCTATCCAAAGTCCAAACTGTTCGTCACTCGTCGTTCGTTCATCACTCGCTCGAAAATTGCTCGGGTAGGAAATGAGCCCCGGTTTGAAAACTAACCAAGCACGAGCAAAGTCTCGCTCGGTTCGATTCGATTCGGTTCGTTTTTGCTTGAATTATTTTTTATTTTATATATATATATATATATAATATATATATAGGATCAGGATCATGAGAGAACCTTTTTGAATTGAGAACTATGAGAACCATTTTGGACCACAAAAACCCAAAAATAAAAAAAATCATAAAATAAAAAAACACAAAAATCAAAAAAGTATAAAAACCAAAATTCTTATTTTATCATCCCGGTTTCATAAAAAAAACAAAAAAAAAAAAACTCGGTTTAGCTAAATTATATACACATATATATAATATATACATATATGTATATTTACATGTTTTTTTTGTACACATGTGTATAATTTAAGATAAATGATACTGTACATATGTGTATATTACGTAACTAAGATTATATAAAATTATACATATGTGTATAATATAGGGCTGTAAGCGAACCGGACGTTCGGCGGACGTCCGGTCGTCCGTTCGGCAAGAAGTTCGTTTATGTTCGTCCGTTTAATAAACGAACCGGACATGGACCAAAAATTTCGTCTGGTAAGCTTAACGGACGAACACGGACAAGGGCCAAGTCCGTTCGATAGTGTTCGTGAACGTCCGGTAACGTTCGTCCTATTACGTCCGGTATCGTTAGTGTGTAGATCTATCCAGTATTGTAATTTAATTATGAAATTTCTATTGTTATTAATAACACTTTTGTATTGCTATACATATCTGATGTCTCTTATATTAGAGTGATCCATTTTATGTTCATAAATTAAGTGTTAAGTATATTTGGATGTTATATGGTGTGATGTCAAATTTGTATGTGAAGTTGTTTAGATTTATGATTGCCTGGTTGGTATTAATATGTAACCGTTTATATTTGTCCATTAGTGTTTGTTATCCATTAAAGTTCACATGTTCATTTGTCCATTAATGTCCATTGGTGTCGTTTGTTCATTAATATCTGTTAACGCCCGTTTAAAATATTAATGGACGGACATGAACAAACTCAATTTCTTAATGGACGGACATGGACATGAATTTTCGTTCGGTAGAGTGTTCGTGAACCGTCCGTTTGTCCATCAAAAACTTAACGGACGAACACGGACATACTCTCGTCCGGTTAGGTCCGATCCGTGTACACCCCTAGTATAATACGACGTTTTTTTTATATTTTTTATTGAAACCCGAATGAAATATAAGAATTTTGATTTTTTTACTTTTATAAAATTTTTATTATTTTTTGTTTTATGATTTTTTTACATTTTTTTAAAGGTGTTTTTAGTGGTCCAAAATGGTTCTCAAAGTTCTCAATTTGCAAAGGGTTCTCTTAGGATCCTTACCCTATATATATATATATATATATATATATATATATATATATATATATATATATATATATAGTATGTATATATAAAAATAAAGTATTTTTTAAAGTTTTTGACATTTGCCTCTTTTGTGTTGACTTTAAAGTGAATTTTAAACGTCTATATATGCTCTTTTTATATATGTTTTCTTTTTAATTTTGAGTTTTAGACATGTAAGTGTTGGAGGTCTAGACATGTTGAAGTTGAAAGTTTTGAATCAGTGAAATTTTTACTTTTAGAAATTTAAATGTAACATCCCGAAATTTCCAAAATAATATTATATATATTATTTAATTATGAAGGGAAAGTTTACTCGGGTTATCGGGAAATAATTAAATAGAGAAGGAGTTGGTATGGGTCGAACTAGTGTTGGGTAATGGATATGGGTTATGGACTTGGGCAATGAAGGAAAGAGGGAAGGACCATGGGCCTAAGCCCATGATTCATAATTATATAAACCTTAAATCACCAATTATCTTTCATTTCTCACACTGCATACACCACTCAAAACACACACTTAGTTCTCTCTCATTCCACTCTTACTCTCTCTCTCTAAGCCGAAACCAAGAAGAAGAAGAACGAGAACTGAGTTCCGACCCGAGGTAATGATAGTATGTTATTGTAGAGATACAAACCCGTTAGATTTTGTCACGAAACGACGAGCCGACACCGTTAAACCGTTTAAGTCATGAGATCCGGATGGAATCGGGTATAAACCGAACCTAAGATGAGCTTAGGGGTCACCCTAGCTCAGATCTGGATCGAACGGGACGAAAAACGGTGAAAATGGTGGTGAAACAAGCGAGATCTCGCTTTTCCGGCGAGATCCCGTTATTTCGGCAATGGCGGCGCCGGAAAGGCGGCGCCGGAGATTCTGGTACGAGGTTCAGATATTGTCAGGGAATGTTCTGACCTAACCCTAGTTCGCTAACGGGAAGTTAACGAACTAGAGGTGTTTCGCTAAGAGGTTCGCTAAAGAAAACCTAACGAATTAGATTTACTTCGTGTTCAATTCGTTAAGGGAAGAAGATAACGAATTACCTTTAATTCGTTATAGCCATTCATTAAAGAAGATAACGAACTAGAAGGGTTCAATTCGTTAAAGAAGGGCCATTCGTCAAGGGTCCCATTCGTTATAGGGTTCAGTTCGCTATAAAGGTCAATTCGTATTAAAGTAACGAATTAGCCAGAGATAGAAGTAACGAATGAGATCCAAATCGTTAAGGGACTGTAATGAACTAGAAGGTTAATCTAATGACAGAAATGGTCCCTGGACTTGGAAAGAATGAGATAATTACATAGTAGCCCTTGGACTTTGATAATTTATGAAAGATGCCCTTAAAGGATTAACGAGTAACGATTAACTAACCGGGTAATGATTCAATGAAGTAAAATCGGCTTAGACACGTAAGACTAATTAAGTAGTAATGAGAATGGCTAGAGTAGTATTTGATATTCAATTATTAAACAGTTAGACGCGCACAGCTCGAGAAGGAATAACCAGTAGCAGAAGAAGTAACCAAATTCAGGTGAGTTTCTAGCCCCATTTCCTTGTTATGTTTTCGGGGCTGTGTGCATACTCGATGTGAAGTGTGAATACACTTACCTTAAGTGGTAAGTGTATGCTATAGATGTTATACGAGGTAGCTATTATATAATGTTTGTCGGTACGTGAACGATCTTCGGATATTGCTCGTATCGCCAAGGATAGTGAGTGCCAAGTGGTTTTTAGTGTGTATGAATGCTATGATGTGACTTGCTTATTATGTAAATGATATGAAGCGTGCTGTAGACAAGTAGAGGTAGAGTGTGTTAGAAGTGGCAAGAGTCTAGTAAAAGTGTTAATGGCATGACGATAGTACGTGGTAGGGTAAGCCTATACGTGACTACGTTATTAAAGTGGCAAAGTGACATAACGTTATACGTTATTAAAGTGGCAAAGTGGTAGGTGTAAATAAGAGGCTAAGTGGTAGGTGAGCAGGTTAGATAGTGGACTACATGTCTTAGGATACGTATATGTTGTATGTAGTGGTTGTATGACAAGTTGCTTGATTAACTAGAACTCACTCAGCGTAGCTGACTTTTAGTATGCACGCAGGTGATCGGACCAAAGAACTAGCATGAGGATGGCACATGGCATGGATTGAACGGCTGGCATCTAAAGATGGAAGAAAAGATGTTTTAAATATAATGTTTTGTGTTATGGTATCAAAGAAAAGATTTAATGTTTTGTAATGAATTATTTAAGTTGACGTTTCTGCGAAAGTTTTAATTAACTCTGATTGTAAGAACTGTGTTTATGAGTAAATCCGACGCTAAAGTAGGGCTACCGGGTACAGGGCCTTACATTAAAATTAAAAACTTTGTATGAAACCAAGTCAAACCAAGCCGCTCGGTTTCAAACCAAACCAAGTTCAACTATAAAAATATCTTTCAACTTTTTAGATTTTTATTGTTAAAATATGTAATTTTTTCAACAAAATTAAATAAATAACTAAGTTGAGAATTTATCAAATTACAAACTGTAATCAATAACAACTGGTATTCTGGTTCAATGGCATGAGAATGATGATTAAACTTGGGATAATTGAGAAGTTGAGATATTAGGCTCGAAACCTGATTCGAGGGGGGGGGGGTGTTCCTTTTTGATAATATTCCAGGATAAGTCAGGTTTGGATCGTCAAATCAATATGGACAATTGATATCCGGTCTCAAGAAAGCTCACCTGAATATTATAATATGGTGGTTCTGAACGTTGTTGAAAGAAAACAAATTGTAAACGATAAACTAATAATGTTGACCAAACTAAGATTAATGCATTTATTTGATTACTACGTTTGATCTTCTAATATCTATAGATATATAATATATATAAACGAAGATCAAAAAATCCTAGGTGTCGTGATGTGGTCACTCCGCCACCAGATTTGCTTCGTTCTTAAATGGTGAGCTCTCCTTGATTTAACCCGTATAAGCTAAAAAATTCGCGGGTTGTGGGTCTTTTGAAGGGTTTGGGTCGGGTCAAAGTATATTTTATCAAACCCTAACTGTTTCATTCCTTCACCACCGCCCTCATTCGGATACAGAAGTCTAAATCGAATAACCTCCTAATCATCATCTCTAAATCAGTGTATCCTCATCGCGTCAGAGTCTCTTTCTCTCTATCCGCCAGAAACCAGTGAATCCTCGCATCAAATAGATTATGAGTTCAATTTAGATTGCCAAACTTTAATGTTCAGGTAATTGAGTTTCTAACTTCTTTCTTTAAGTTAAACTTCCAAGTAATTTCACATGGATTGGTGCCTGAGTCTGGAGATGACTGAAATCCATATTAAAGCTGCTTCAATTTCTTATTTGAAACTTTGAATTGACCATGAACAACCTTAAACAAAAGAAATATACAATCTGATCAATTAATATATCTAAAAAACCAACCATAGCGGTTAGTAAATAGTATTTATTAGTAATTTGTGAGACAAATTTGTTTGGATCAGGTCAACTTAACACATGATTCTCTAAACTGTTTAAAGAACGATAAAATTCTGAATCTTATAGTCTTTATATGATTCAGTAATATTGGCTTTCAAGTAGTCAAAATTAGATATTTTTGTAAACATGAAATTAAAGTTTCCCTTGAAGTGGTGACATTTGTTATTGTTATTGTTGTTGTTGTTGTTGCTGTTGCTGTTGCTGTTGCTGTTGTTATTGTTATCAACATTTACTATTAAGGGTTGGTGTGTCGATCTCAATGAAAGCGGCATTTTATTATTACATATGTAATGGTAGACGTTTGGTCAGGAGTTGCTGCAGAGATCTTAAGATTGGTTCCTTTTATTGTTTTTCACTTGAAAAACGTGTTTCTTGTAAAGACCAAAAAGGACCGAGAAGAGGCAATGGATGCTGGTTCCTTAACTTGGGCCGTATCTGAGCCCTGAATACAGTTATACTTTCTGCTTGGATTAGTCTACTCTACTATCACCCCTATATTACTCCCCTTCATTGTAGTCTTTTTTGCCTTTGCCTATATGGTTTTCGGCCATCAGGAAAACTGTTCCATCATTCCTTATATCTCTTCAAAACCAAAACTATAATTAGTGTTGTTCACGAGCCAAGCTGAGACAGGGAAAGCTCGGGTTTGGCTCGGTTTAAAAGTTTGATGTTTTTTGTTAGGGGTATGCATGACTGAATGGGACGGGTTTGGGCTCAAACCGAACCAAAAGCCGAAAATTCGATTTTTGAGCTTTTGTAAACCGTTTAGTTTTGTCGGTACCCTGGTTATGGTGCACGCATATAATGTATTCATGTTGGGGCTGTGGGCCCTCGGGCGGGCAAAAGTGAAATTGTACTAATTTTGACGTTATTATACTTATTTCGTGAAAATAATGTTAAAAGTTGCGGGAGGTTAATCAGGCATCATGTGGTGGCGTTGATGGCGGAAAGACAAAGGCACATGCACCGAACAGTCGGTATGTGCCTTATGTTCAAAGCTTGATGCAAAACTACTATCGAGTCGGGGCCTCACTGGAAGCAGCCTCTCTATTCCTAGGGGGTAGAGGTAAGGCTGTCTACATCTTACCCTCCTCAAACCCTACCATAGCGTTGCTATTGGTGAGATTTATTGAGTACGATGATTTCCTCTTAAACTATGGTGTGAATTATAAATTATGCTCAATTGAAATCTGGTAAATGATACTCTGCTGATATGCTTATGATTTTGATTGTTTGTTATTGTTTATTGTTTATTGTTATTGGAATTTGGTAAATGATACTCTGTTGATATGCTTATGATTTTGATAGTTATATGTATAGCTCTTGGTTTAAAAAAAGGGTGCATCGACAGTGCATAACAACTCATGTTTGTGATATTATTTTGTGTGATGATTTCACTAGAAAACGGGCACACCTTTTGTATTATATATTATCTTTACTTGATGCATTGAAGATGATGTGTGAAAAAAGTCTTTTCCAGTAGCCTATATTGATAGCTCATGTATTGTGTTTCCATACTTCTGAGTGTGGTTTAATGTATAGTGCAATTTTGTTGGTTATTTGGATATGCATAATAATCAATTGGTGTTACATATCTTAATATACAACTATACAAGTAGCTACTTTAAGTTGATCAACTGTATATGTTTATAAAGGCTGCAAATAAGCCTGTATTCGTTAACGAAAACTAAATATATACTATAAATATGCCTACTTCTTTATTTATAAAATTTAAACAAACATAAATGAACGTAAATAAATAAAAATAAATAAACGAACATAAATGAAATAACAAAATTTGTGTTCGTGTTCGTTCATTTCAATATATGAACAAAAATTATTGATGTTTGTTCATTTATTAAACAAACAAACAATAAACGAATTTCCTGCCTCACAATTTGACTGTTCAGTGTGTTTACAGGCCTAGCTGCAACGACAAGCAAGGAAGGTGAACTCAATGCTACTATTTCACAATTGGAAACTAAGGCTTTCTCTATGAAAGAAAGTTTGGTAAAGGAAGAATATGGACCAAAGTTGCTTATCCATCTATCCAATATTTAAGCAGGTTATATAGCAAAATGGGTAACTTTTGTAATGGTCAAAATGTGTTCAATTGACCTGAAAGTTTGATTTATCCATTATCCCGTTGACACGTTCACGGTTTTTTTTTTGGGGTCGAAAAGTGTAATATACAGATTACTCTAGGTAATACACTGAACTTATGACCCGGGATGGGAAGAGAAGGACTTTTTCCTACAGCGAGCATTCTTAAATTGCATATAAAATCCACTATTAACAGAAAAATGCATTCATCACTAGTGAGTAAAGTTACTTTCGCAGTTCAAAAGAAGAAAAGTAAGCAACCCAAGTTAATCAACAACTGATGTGTGCAATTGTGCACTTATCTAGCTCTTATTACTCCCTCGAGAGGTACGCATTTTAAATAATTTCCATCTCAAAACTATAAAATTAGGGTTTGGATGATTAAATTGAGCTTCTATATGTAACCACATGATCATCAGCATTTCTTGGTACTTATTTATTAACAATTGTATATGTATCTGAACAGTGAGCACCGTGCGGCTAGACCTGTTACCCGGCCCAAGACGCTTACATGCCGCCATCGGTGATATGTAGCATCACACCAGTTATGCCATATTCTACATGCTTGGTTTAGTGTTGAAACTTGTAATGCGATGTTTGATGATCTGAAGGTTATGGTGGTAGCTTGAAGTTGTTTCTATGTAATCTGCATTCTTTTATATTTTTGTGTTGCCTTTCAATGTTTTGCCTTATTCCATGCCTTTTATTTCGCTTAATGTAATTGAAATGATATTTTTACCTTTTAAATTTGTGACTTCATACTTTTATGGTCTTTTATGGCTTTAGTGTTTTAATTTTAAAAGAAAAATGCTTGATCCGCTGTGCATTAGTATCTAATATTCCAGACTATCACTAGATGCGTAACATAATTTCCTTTTGTATTCTTTCAAGAAGGGATGGCTCTATGATATTTCTACCTCTACTAACTATTTTTTTTTTATGTGGTGTTGGTGTAAAAAAGTAGCATTAAAACTGTTTGACAGTGAATCTCATTGATAGATTTCTTAGCTAAACAATCTGTAATAAGAAAGAACTCAAGCTAGACTATTCAATCTTTTTTTATTAATTTGCAGGTTGTTAATGGTATCGGGCTACCCATCGTATACTGAGAGTCGATGCCAATCTGGAGTGGCTGCTAATTGATTACATTAATAATTTGTTTCATTTGAATTTGATTAGTTATGGCGTCTTTTTTATAGTCAAAATAATTGAAACTGAACTGAAACCAAAAACAAATAAACAGAAAACCTAAACGAAACTGAAATCAAGTGAAACCAAAAACCGAATAAACTCAAACCAAACCAAACCAAACCAAAATGAAACTAAAACCCAATACCAAACCGAAACAAACCAAACCTAAACGAACGGAAACAAAACCAACAACCAAACAATTTGAATCCGAATTAAAACAAAACTAAACATCTGAAACAAAAAACAAAACAAAAAAACTTAAACACAACCAACCAGAAAAATCAAACCGAAACAAAGTCAAAAAATTGTAATTAGATAATGAAGAAACTGAAACCAAAACCGAAAGTGAACCGGAATGGAAAAAAAAGCTAAACCCTAAAGCAAAATGAAACCAAAAACCAAAAAATAATTTCATTGTTATCATATGAATATATCCAATACATTGCTTAAAATAATGGAACCGTTAGAGATACCACGAAGAAAAATATATCAAAAATGAAGATATATATTCACAATAATATTTTTTTAAATTAAAAGTAACTCGCGTAACACGTGGGCTAAAAACTAGTTATATTATAGTTGTACGCTTGTATTGACTTGTGAGTAAGCCTACAATCGTCATCTATTGATTCGATGAAATAATTAATTAATGCTGATCAAATTATTTAAGTTGACTAACTCATCGTTAGAAATATCAATATATCTAGGCTAACTTGAAAGAAATTTTTTAACCTCATCATCGCATAACATTTAAGTTACAAATTTATTATGCGTATAGTTGGAGCAAAATTTCTACAAAAAAGAAATAAAAAACACGGAATATTTTGATATAATTAAGGGTGTATTGACGATTACACACGAATTGATATCGGATATAACGACAGAAGATCATTATATGGATGTTGTTTTCGACTCATATATATATATATATGAACTATTTTATTATAAAGGGCATGGAAACGAGAATGTGTAGAGCTTGAACAAAAGTTGAAATATTGTAAACCATGCATTAGCACGTGTAATAAACTTTGATTTTGTAAAATATTTTCTTATAATAAAAGATTATAATTTTATTATTAATTGCATTTGAACTCTAATACGGCTTTTTATGTCAAGGATTGGGTTAACTCTCTCAGAACCTATGAAATACTCACCTACCATTGGCTTATCTTCTTTAAACAATTATCTTCCAGTTTTACAATCCCAACATTAGGAGTCTTATACGGAAACAAAATTCGTCAAATCAACAAATAATAATCAAGTAAACTTTTGGTTGTGAACATTTTTGGGACAAATGAAAATAGTCTTTATAACATTTATGCAAAACTAAATTAAAAATAAAACGTCTCACCCTGATTGGAACTTTGACATAGACGACGAGGAATACTCATTATTTGTCACTTTCAATTAATATAAATCGGCAAATTTGACTTGTATATATTTTAAACTAGGTACTTACCCGTGTAGCACACGGATTAGAATAGATAATTTTTTTTTAATAATAACATAATGTGAAATACAAAAAATTGTATCACATATATAAAGATATATTATACGATAAAATAATTACACATTACGCAATTGGAAATAAAAGGTTGTTAGTAAATTCATAAAACATAAATTATTTATTTGTTATTTTCTATATCAAAACTTAGTTGTGAATGACTACTTTTTTAAACCAACTCGTGGACCAAAACTCATTGTAATCTTAAATTGTTTTGACATGAACAATATCTGATACTTTAGCCGGTTAAAGAAACTCACCCGTTTCGTATTGGTTACTTATAAAAATCTAATAATAATAACTAATACAATATATTTTATATTAAACAAATTAACATATTTATGATGGTATTAATTCTTTTAAATTAGGATGGAATTATTAAAAATTGAAAATGAAATATTAAAAAGAGAAATGTAATTAATATGAGAGAGAAGAAGGAAAATTTTATAAGGATCAACATAGTGATTACATGTGGCATTAAAAAACTTTATTTATTAAATAGTATAGATTAGTACTCAATTTAGTTCAAATCAAACAATAAAAGTTTGCATTTTGCAACTTGATAATAATAATAATAATAATAAATATAAGATCAATCATAATTCATAAACTACATGTATATGTTATCAATTTAACTATTTTCATTTTTAAATTATTCTATTCATTTAAGGTTTTCTAAAATCACAAATATAGAAGATAACTATACTAAAAAATATATATAGTATTTAATTTGTTAGAGAAAAGGTTGTTTAGGGAAATCTTCATGCTTAGTTATATCAAACATATTGTTAATGTTTTTCACAAAGTCGTTGCCAAAGCCTAACTTTCTTTTACGATCCAAACTACAATAAGAGGGTTTTATTTTATGAGCTTACATAATCTTCTCAAGTATGCCCTCATTTATTTATTATATACAGATTATGAAGTAATGAAATCAATATCTCACCTCTATTTTGCGTAACATAGATTGTATGTATAGGTTTAGTTTCTCCTTTTTTTTATTTATTTAAAAAATTATTAGTTTATTATTATAATTATTTAATTTCAGTATATTTTGTTTTTCTCTTGTAACTTCTAAAATACGATGATTTTCAAATTTTCGAGTATGTCAGTGTGATGTATGTATATTTATCTATGTGTAGATATCATTATTTTTCAAAACCGAGTTGTGAATGGTAATGTACAAATAACCGACGCACAAAGATACGTGCTATCAAAGCTAAATTACATTATTTTTATTAATTCGAGTCATCTAACTTTTCATTATTCATATAATGTAACGTTTTCTAAATTCCGCATATACCATTGCGACATGCTTATTTGATAATATTTTAAAATATATATAATTGATTTTTTTTGTTCTCTACCATAATGAATCAAATTGATACCGTTTGAACAACTTCAGTAGCGATACCGGTATTCATTTTTATGGTTTCCAGTATAATTTTGTTGAAAACGAAGTTGTATTCACAATAAAGTATCCGAACTGTATCGTCCCAACTATATCGGTACCACATAGATATTGACCGAGCAATATCGATACTGATATTGGTAATTATAGTAACCGTTACTGATATTTATTTTTTATGGTTTTCGGCCGATGTAAAAATAAGTGTCGATATTCTTTACGGCAAATCTGGACTTTATTTTTTAGGTTTTATCTTTCTTATATCAAATGTCCATACGGTATCAAAACTGTAATCGACCAAATTGGCATTGTCAATACCATAATAAATCGACCCAATACCGATTGAATTCTAAAGTGAAAGCATTACTATTAGAATATACAAAACTCATTATATCTTTAATATCTTCATATGAGTTTTGTATATTCTAATAATTACAACAGTGAAAGATGAAATATCAAAAGTTAAAAATGGGCCTTCAAAGCTTAAAGCAAAGTGGACAACTCAATCATAGATATATCTTACTAAAATATATTGAAAATGCATTTCAGGAAAATATATATAACATTGAAAATAAAAGGACCGAAAATGATAGATAAATAA
Organism: Bidens hawaiensis; assembly: GCF_021521415.1. Taxonomy (NCBI): domain Eukaryota; kingdom Viridiplantae; phylum Streptophyta; class Magnoliopsida; order Asterales; family Asteraceae; genus Bidens; species Bidens hawaiensis. The sequence continues at coordinate 45,759 of NW_027504888.1, forward strand.
AAAGGTGTATTTTGTAATAAAGCATAAATCAGAGTGGATATGTATGTTGGTATTATTGGTGTTAGGTATGGTGTCATGTGTAGTAGCTATTGGGTGTGCCCCCTTTTTTGCTTCACGAGCTAGATCAATAACAAGTGTCCTCCCATCTCATAACAAATAATAAAAAACAAAATAATGTTTTTAGATATTTTTATGTTCACTATTTTGAAAAAAACTTGGAAATAATTAGCTATCTAAAATCGGTTTGTTAAAAGTTCAAAATAAGATGAGCTTAGGGGGTGTTTGAGATTGCTTATTTTTACCAACTTATAACTTATAAACTTTTTGAAAAGTAATAAGGTGTTTGGGATTGCTTATATTGTGAGAGGAAAAGTTCCATAAGTTACAAAAGTGTAACTTATTAACTTAATGAAAAGTTATAAGGAGGTAAAATAAGGAATTCCAAACACCCCCTTAATCTAAAGCGAGTAAAAATTGAAACTTTAATAATGAATAAGCGTGGTCTTCACGTTCCAAGCTTAACTGGGCTCACAAGCGTATATAATTCTACCATTTATATAAATAAAGATTATTACTTTATATAATAAATATTGTTATATATAGAACTAATAAAGACGCGCGAAATTGCATATATTAAGTTAAAAATATGAAATTGCAATTATTAAGTATTTAATAAACAAGAAACAACTCAAAATGAATCAAATAAGTTGAAATTAAACTTAGCATGCTACGACTCAGATATATTATACCCTATAATCATTACGATAAAGGATAAGGTTTTTAGCTCGAGTAATTGGTGTGATTTTGGTTCGCATACAAAACATGGATCAACATTTTATTAGTATGGTAAACAGGTAAAGTACGATTTCAAACAGATCATTTAGCCTTTTATAATAATTGTAATTTTAATGAAAAAACAGAGAAAATGATAATAATGAGTATAGTTTTACAAATAGATATCCTTTGTATCATTCTTTGTTTCATCAGGATTATAATATTTAGTTACACCAACACAGTTCACACCTCCACACATAATCTTGTACACTTTTACTTGCTTCCTATCTTCAATTCTTTTTAGAAAAGATGGCATGTATATCATGTGAATCATATCAAATCAAACCAACACTTTTTTCATGTGATCAAAAGAATGCACACACTGATAGATATATGCATACAAATGCACCTCATACAAATGTATGCTCCAACTGCTACGACTCGTGATACGTGCTAGTGATTATGATACGATACGTTCTTTTCTTATATACGCGTTTTAGAAAAGAACATATATGATAATCTGTTCTACTTATCTACACTTTTGGAACACTTATGAGAACCCTAATGATTGAATAATTAGTAATTACCTATAAACTGATTAGAACCGGTGTACATGATGCGGATCTTTACAAAGATGACGACTTGCTAATTGCTTTAATATTTAGAAGATCGGAAAGTAAAGTATGAAAACTATGAATACTCAAAAAAAATTATAGTTCTACCTTAACCGAGGAGTTACGTTCTTCCCAAAGTCACCCTCTTTCATCATTGCCACAAATTCACTGTAATCTATCCGCCCGTCCTATAATCATAAAAAAACAAAAGATTTGTAAGAGAACTGACATTTTTTCAGGTTATATGTTACCACTAACGGGTCAAATGGGTAAATCTTTCAAATATATGAAACCAATCTAACCTAATCCGTACAAAAACCGACAGTTTGGTTTTCTATTTTTGTAAAACAGATTTTTCAGTTCGGTTTTAATTTTGCATGTGACTAAAACAGAACCGAACTGAATTTATGGATTTTCACTTTTGACTTGGAATGTTAAGTAACTTCTAAAAGAATTAATAAACAGTGTAACCCATATACTGCAGGTCCAAAATTCAAATGCACAATAATTATTTTTTTTTTTGAAAAATATATAATAATTAACTAACAAAAAGGTTTAGGCCCAAATTCATTATTTTGAACCTTTTTTTTTTTGGCCCAAAAATTTCAAGCCCAGATGGTAAAAGCGAACCCAAACCAAAACCAAACGGTTTTCAAAAACTCAAAAACCGGATATTCGGTTGTTAGTTCGATTTGAGGCCAAACCCAACCCATGCACACCCCTAACTAAAAGTGACCGAAATGATTGATTTTTGTAAAATTTAAGAATAATGGCAAAAAAAATGTTATTGGACGGGTCAACCCAACTTGTGTTGATCTGTTTGGAAAATGATGAGATTAGAGCAGGAATGATGTACATTATCTTTATCGATGTCATTCATAACCTCATCAAGATGTATATCACCCAAACCGAATTTATCAAATGCCAGATGGAGTTCCTCTGCAGTGATGAAACCACTACCATCTTTATCAAAGTATGAAAATGCAGCAAACATATGATCTTCTTTATGGATTTTGTTTAGGTGGAGCATTGCTGCAACAAATTCTTTATAATCTATGGTGCCACTGTTGTCAATGTCTGCCTGAAATGTTAGTGAACATGTGTGATTAAAGAAATATATTAAAATGAATGAAACTTATAACAAAAGGTTAATGGTAATGAGATGTAATTCATGTTAGTGTTCAGTGAGGCATACTAATTCCAGATAATCTTAGGACTTGTTTTTACTTTTTTAAGTTGTAAAAATACATAAAACTAGGGTTGTTCAAAAAGCATCAGAGCCGAGACAACTCGGCTTTAAACAAGGCAAGCTAAACCCGAGCCAAGGTCAACTCGGCTCGTGGCCTATTCATTAGCTGGATCGTTGTTTCGTTTAAGTTAAAGCACAAATTTGTATATATGTATGACTTAAAAGCCAAGTGGCATTTTTTAATGAAAGTAATAACTTATATTTTTTTGAGCCGTACCCGTATCTTGGATTTTTGATTTTTTCCGTTTCCCGTACCCGTAACGTCCCCGTTTCCATGTCCCGTCCCCGTTTCCGTGCTACTTAGGTAATAAGAAACATATTAAAACTTCTCGTTCAAAAGCGAATCCCAAATTTAAATATTAATTATGACCCAAATTTTAGTTATATATATTATGAATTATTTAGGATATAAATTCTGCATTATGTGTACATGTTACAAATATAATTTTTAGTTTATATATTAATGTGTAAAATATTCAAAATTTTGTAAAACTTCAATTTTTAAAAAAACAAACGAATCACCAGACGAGCCACGAACTTGGTTTAGCTTAACATTTCATCTCATTAAGATAGACAAGCCCACCCAGGCTCGAATTTGCTTTACTTACTTACAGCCCCACATAAAATAATCACACAAGACCTTTTATTTTTAACAAAAAGATTTGGTGGTAAGCTGGAAATAAAGGGATCTTGGATAATCTACCGCGTCCATTAGGCGAGCAATTTCTGTATCGTTTAAATTGGCGCCAACTTTCTCTAAGCCTTTCTTTAATTCTTGTAATGTGATCTGGCCACTGCCATCAGAATCTATCATTTTGAACATTTGTTTGAGTCCAGCAATTTCTTCTTCAGATAGACTCTCAGCAATAACCTATGATAAATGGGTAAACACTACGATTTATGGTTAAAATTATAAACACTATGATTTACGGTAAAAACTTTATCTAAAGATAATAAACACTGTGATTTATGGTTAAAAAGGGATTAACAGAAAACAGTTGAAAAAAACTTACTCTGATAGCTATCTTCTTGATTTTGTTCATGGCAGAAAATTGCTTGAGACGGGAAAGAACAGCAGAATCAAGAGGCTTATCTGGAGCCACACCATCAGCTTGAACCCAAGGGTGACCTATAATAGAATATGATGGTAAAAAACTATTAAAATTCAAGAATATTGTAAAACTAAGATAATCATCAACCTATAAAAAAAAATCACATACGTATGAATCTTAGCTATATCTTATTCTCCATGTGTGAAGGAATGTATTTATTACTTGCGATAATGTCAACAAAAAAATTATAATTATAACTAACATTATGAGTTCATCTATTAGTATGGTAACATATGCATCCCATTATATCAATAAAGATTATCATAACTATTATCAATATAATGAAATCATTATTTAGTATGCTAACCATGAATAAAGAATTTACTCAAGCAGTTCCAATTTCCAAACACCTGACATCTTCCTTAATCAATGCACACTAACACACATGATTACACTAACTTGTGAAGTTTTATAATATGCTCGTGTGAAAAACTTAACACAACTGGCGACGTATTCAAAAGTGTCAGCATTGTCATTACCGAAAATACTCTTATCAAAGAGCAAACTGCCTTTTCATACTAGAGGCTTCCAGGACTTGATAAATGTTCATGAAGTAATTAACTAAGGAAAATAGGGTTTATACAAAATTAGCATTAACATTTATTATTATTATAAAATAGGGATTGTATACTCACGAAGAACTTCAGGTGCTGTGAGCCGTCTTTTAGGATCTCTTACAAGCATTCTTCTAACCAGATCTTTTGCACTTTCAGATATGTCTGGCCATGGTTCTGATGAAAAGTCAAGATCACCTTTCAAAACCTGGTCAAATATTCCTGACTCCGTTTCTGATTCAGAACACAACAACAGAAAGGTAAATGCAAGTATACAACCTTATAATTATATCATCACAAAAGCGAAAAACAAAAAACAAAACAGACAAAGATAACATTCTCTGTTCTCACCATCCCAGAATGGTGGGACCCCACATAACAAAATGTAGATGATTACACCCGCACTCCAAATATCACATTCTTGACTGTAGAATTTCCTCAAGACCTCTGGGGCCACATAATAAGGGCTCCCGACCATATCAGTGAACATCTCACCTGTTAAAGCACTCAAAATATTACTAATATACATATATAGAAACTAGGGGTGTGCATGAAAAAAAAAAGATCCATAACTGCAATAACAGACGTAACCGAACCAAAATAACCAAACCCAAGCCAAGAGTGTCAATGGAAGCTACTGAGCTAGGGCTGTAAATGAACCAAACGTTCAGTGAACCGTTCTGCGGGAAGTTCGTGTACATGCTTCCATTTAATTAATAAACAAACATGAACAAGGAATTCCATGCAATTAATTGAATGAACAAACAAGAACAGAGGTCGTGTTCATGAGCATTCAGTGATGTGCTCGTTTATGCTCATTCGTTAACGTTCATTAGTCTCTGTTATTTACATTCGTTCATGCTTGTTTGTTTGCGTTTGGTCATTAAAGGTTTTTTATATTTTATAACTTTTAATTTTTGGTTTTATCATGTCAAGTATAAACAAATAATTACATCAAGTACCAAACTTTATACTTATTTTGGGTGACTAATGTTTTAAGTTTAAAAATGTAATTTTTATTACTTTTGAAATTGATATATGTTCATTTTTGATCGTTTATAAGATTAACAAACAATCATCTTGTTAAGAGTGGGATACGATTGGGTACGCTTGTTTGTTAGGAGGTCTCTTTTCGAGGGCAGTTGTAACAGTTACCGATGATCCAATTTGTTATATCATTTAGCTTGTTTCTTTAATCTGTATAATCATCAAATCAAATAAAACACAATATAAGAATACCTGGCTTAAAGAACATAGAAAGCCCAAAATCAATAGTTTTAAGCGCAGCTTCTTCCTGCTCACTAACAAACAGAAAATTCTCAGGCTTCAAATCTCTATGCATAACCCCTAAAGAGTGACACGCTTCAACAACCCCTATTATTATCCTAGTAAGCTCCGCAGCTTTCTTCTCTGTATAATGCCCCCGTTGTATAATCCTATCAAACAACTCCCCACCCGCACACATCTCCATAATAACATGAACAGCAACAGCATCTTCATAAGCACCCACAATCGATATCACATTCGGATGCCCCGCTAAATGATGCATTATCTGTATCTCCCTCCTAACATCCTCCACATCATCCTTTGTCGCTAGCTTCCGTTTAACTATCGTTTTACACGCAAACTCCTTTCCGGTCTCCTTCTCTATACACAAATACGTCGTCCCGAATTGACCTTGCCCTAGTTTCTTCCCCACATTGTAAATCTCCTTCAAATTCCCGGTTTTCCGTTGTAATACCGAATTTTGAAGTCCTATACTCTTCACACGTTTAAAATTATTCGTAGGCTTTGGTTTCTCCTCCGGTAACTTAACTGTTTCATCCGGTTTAACCACTTCCTGTACCGACATTTTAACAGTCTCGGGCGGAGTACTCTGCACGCTTTGCGCAGTTTGCACCGATTCCTTTGACTTTAAACTATCATCTGGTTTATTATTATTATTATTACTTTTGTTATTATTATTATTATCATCATTATTATTGTTGTTATTAGTATTGGTTTTGTTGGGAGGCGGGAGAGTGTTTTCGGGCGGGCGGGTTTTCCAGACGGCTGCAGTAACGGATTGCAGGAAGCCAGGGCGTCCTACACTGGGACCCACACAAGTGTTTCCCATTAATCAGAATTTAGACCAAACACGAAACCCTAACCCTAACCTTAAGACTCGCGGATATAAACGTGCGGATCGCATTTGATGATTTTGATGGAATCGATAATGCGTGATGCAAACTGCAGGTGTGTGAATTGTGATCCGATCGTACACCGAAAACAGGATATTATGAGGTTTTCGTTTCCGAAGGTGAACAGATAGGATTTAGTTACAGGATGAAATTGATGGAAGTTGGAGAGTAATCATGTGATAATTTGCAGGTTACTGCTAATCAGAAACCCTAATTCTTGATGAAATTTGGGGGAAATATGAGAAATTGGATAAACGGAAAATGGAGGGAACGAAACGAAGCTTAACGAGTTACTGAGTTAACTCAACGAATTAAATTATTATTTTGAGTTATTATTATTATTTAAAGAAGGGAAAATCCCAAAAATAATACTCCACTAAATAAAATATAGAGTTAATGGCCATTTTCGTTCCTGTGATTTGCTACTTTCGTTACTTCAGTTCAAAATTTTTAATTTTTTCAATTTAGTTCTCATAGTTTTAAATATTAGCCAATTACGTCCCGTCCGTCTAACGGCATCCAGCTATGCCGTTAGTTTAAGTGTATTTTTGTCTTTCTCCTTTTAATTTTGAGTTAATGGTCATTTTAGTCCCTGTGGTTTGATATCTTTGCCAATTCAGTCCAAAGTTTGAAAATTTGTCAATTTAATGTTCAGTTTAATTCAATTTTTTTTTATTTTTTTATGTTTTTTGTTTATAACTCTGAAGAGCATAATTCAAGCCCAAAACCATCGAGCAACCTCAAATAATGGTATGCATTTACTCTGTTGACAACAGTAATCATACCCCCCCATTATATTTAGTTTCTAAACATTTCCTAAAATCTTCTTCATGGTGGAATTCAATGGTAAAGTGGTCAAGGTAATTCCCTGAAACCGAAATATACAGAAAAAACTAAAAATTGTTTTGTTGATTAATGTATAATAGTTGATTACGACCCAGATTTTCGTTATGATATGTTAATCTCTAAACCCTAAATATTATGCATTCATCAAAGAAACGATTTTTAGTTTTTTCCGTACAATTCGGTTTCACAGAATTGCTTTGACCACTTTACCATTGAATTCCACCATGGGGGAGAGTTGAGGAACCGTCTAGAAACTAAATACGAGAGGAGGGGGTATGATTACTGTTGTCGACAGAGTAAATGCAGATTTGTTTTGGGCTTGGATAATGCTCTCTAGGGTTATAGAAAAAAAAACTGACTTAAATTGACAAAATTTCAAACTTTGGACTGAATTGGCAAAAGTATCAAACCACAGGGACGAAAATGACCAATAACTCAAAATAAAAAGGAGAAAGACAAAAATACCCTTGAACTAACGGCATAGCTGGATGCCGTTAGACGGATAGGACGTAATTGGCTAATATTTAAAGCTATGAGGACTAAATTGACAAAAATACAAATTTTGGACCGAAGTGGCGAAAGTAGCAAACCACAGGAACAAAAATGGTCATTAACTCTAAAATATAACATAAAGTATGTTAAATGTTTTATCTTTTAGCCTCTCTATTTTGACCCGCGCTATGGTCCTTTATACAATTAAGCCAGTATATTAATTGGTGGGTTTTGAAATTACGGATGACAAACGTGGAAGAGAGAGGGATGAGAAGTTGCATGCGTGATTTGGTCACACACCGTTTTGTGTAGAAGAAAGGTCGTTTATGTGAGTTAGGGATGGGAGAGAAAGGTCGTGTCCATGAAAATGAGTTGACGTTACAAGCCAGAAGTCGGGCATGCCTAATGTGAAGGAGAACGTTGATGGTGCTTTTAGGGAGACTTCTCAAGTTATAGTTTTACAAAAGATCGATTATTGTAAGACTTTCTCTTGATGAAATGTGTAGACGGGTTTTAGGACATGTGTCATGTGTGCATGGTCGACTCTTACGGGGAAAAGATATTTGCATAATTTTAACCATACATAACTTTGGCATCAATACAAGTTGAACACACTATGTGACTCCCTAGCTTGGGCATGTTGTATTCATGTGTTGTACAAATTTTGAAAATGATAATCTAAAAGGTTCTCCAACTGAACATTTACTTAAGAGAAGTACACAAGTGGTGTATGGAAAATCTAGGAATTCATAAATGGTGTTTAGTGTGTTCAAAGGATAATGCATGGATCACACCGGTTGCAGCGTTACTTACTACCCTTTTTACACATGGTTTGCGATGTGGTCAAAAATTACCTTTCTGATGCCAATTACCCGAAACATGATGGTAAACTCACCTCAAAAAGCTAATTGAAATATCAAACACTCGAACACGACAGCTAACGAGTACCAAAATGCATCCAAACCTTTGAAATTTTTTGCAACCAATTTCATGTATTGCCTGAAGACCATAAACGGAATCCTAAATCCTATCTAAAACCCAACCCACTGTCATCTATACACGAATACCATCAATCATGACCAATGTCCCGAGGGTGTCAACATAGCATAAGTTAAATGGCCACGCTGGAACGTAACAAGTTTGATCCCAAAACATAAAGCTAGAGAAAAATCAGATTAGAATTTCTAGTTCTGCATTGCAAGCAATAAACAGGAGCATGTAGCAAAATTACAACCATATCCACACAACATATGTGAATGCTAATTTGAAAGAAATAAAAATTAAAAATCTGTTCAAATGTATGACATCAGCAGAGAATTGGATATATAAAGAGTTATGACATTATTTTTTCAAACTAGTACTTGAAAGACACCTCCATTGCCCGATTTGAGGTCTCTTGTCAAGAAGCATAAGCAAGCCTGCGCTCCCCGCCAATGCAATAAAAATGTGCCTGAAAATACTCCAAAAATAAACTAATAAAATCATAACCTGATAACTAGTTTAATTTTTGACAACTTAATACAAAAAGACCAAAAAGGACATTCCTATGAAAAATAGGTGATGTGCATTTTGTAATGTAAGTAGCAGTCCTTGTTAAGTCACCATACCGAACGATTATTTGTTACATGTGGTGGTGTTAAACTACTTATCCAAAACCAACTAATTGCTTATATCCAAATTTAAAAAAGATTAACAATACTTACTTATTTCGTTGTGTTTTCCCTCTCAAGAAACCGAAGGTTGCGATCCACTGTCAAAGAGCAAAAGATAACAAATACAATTTTCATGTTTTACCAATACAATAATACAAACTAATTCATCAATATCAAATCTTATATGCAATACTAATCTTATATGCATATGTGATCAAGTTGAAATATAATAATTATAATTTTACCTTGAGCATTGAAAAGAAAGACGAACCCACGCCATTATACGGTTTGTTAACATAAACTTTGTGTGGCGGTGGCATTTCTTTACACAACTGTTGAGCTATTTCCTTCAATAATACCAACTGGGCCTTATCAGTCCTCATAGAGATAAGTGTTTGTCTCATTGACTCCCGATCCGCCTCGAGTGCGTGAAGTCTTGCATATAACTTCTTAACTTCCAGACTTTCAATTTCAGTATGTGAAGATGATTCTTTATCACTGCCCATAAAAGAATTGTATTCATCATAACTACCAATATTACCCTTTTGATCATTGTTCACATTATGTATAGAGTCAATAGTATAAATCCTATCACTCGTTTCATCTTCAAATTCGGATGCGGGCTCTACTTCTTTTACATGTGTAGAAAATGAGCCAACACTATCACTCGAGTATTTCTTCATTGGTGAATAACCAACTATAATCTTTTCAGGAACCGGTTGGCTTTGACTTTCTTCTAGCTCATTGATTCTTTCTTCTATATCTTTTAAAGAATGTGGAGTTTCACCAAATGCATACTTTTCTATATCAATCGTTTCATTATCATTATCCCGATTTTCATTCATATTGTTGACTTTCAAAAGAGGGTAATCATACGACGCAAAATCAAATTGACTTTCTAAATTTGTAACAACATTACCATCAGCTTCCGATTCCGTGAGCCCGAAACTAATCATTCTATGCTTATACGCCTGCACTTCACAACTCAAAGACTGAATCGACTGCTCCCGCCTATACAACAACTCCTCCAACGCCATCAACTCCTGCTGATCATGCGCCATTTTCTCTTCTGAAAACCGCTTAAACTGCCGCGCTTCCATCTGAATCTCCGCCTTTTCACGCTGCAACTTCAAAATCATCGACATAGCCTCATTCGCCGAAGACGACGAAGCGTACCTTTCCTCTTCTAAATCAGAAATCAAGTCTTGAATTGTGTGTTGTTGGCTGTTAACCATTTCACGCAACGCGTTACATTCGTTTTCAATATCCACACGCGCCACAGACGGGATTACAAGACCTGGTATAATGAACTTATCACCATCGTGATCAAACTCGTTTACTTTTCGTTTCACGGACCGTAACCACGTCCCGGAATAATATCCGGTTCCAGATTCACAATAACCACAACGACAATCACAGTGTTTGACCGTACTCGAGCTTTCCGACTCCATATTAACACCAAAAGTGCATCAAATCCAGTCAAATAACAACAATAACAAAAGCAGCTTCTAGACTAAACAAAACACCAATAGAACCCTACAAATTACAATTACAAATCTATTACGATTAAGAATCAATATGAACGTATTATTCAATAAATAACAAATTGTTTGACGAAATTGATGAAAAATGAGATTAGGTGAATGAAATATACCGTACGGAATAAGGAATCGTTGAGCTGGTGATGAAGATGAGATCAATATGATGTGAAAAATTGGCAGGAAAATAGGTTTTGTGGAGGGAAAAGAGGAAGGAAAATTTGGGGGTTTAGATTGAAAACAATTTCAAACCCTAGATTTATCTTTTATGCTTGTTTATATGTCTGTGCATATTTGGCATGTGTGTGTGTTTTGAATATTATTCAATATATATAGTTGTATATTGTATTGTATTATAATATTATATTATATAGAGGAAGGTTAACGTACAAATGAAATTAACGTGCTAAACGTGAGAATCAAGTAGAGTAATTATATATACAAGTAGAGTAATTATGTAATTACATCATAGAGTAATTATCATAGAGTAATTACTCTACGTATATATATAATTATTCTATTATAATATTATAATAATAATATATACATAATAGTTCTCGATATTCGTGCCATGATCGGATTTTTAATTTATTTTACAGCTTTGTTTATTTGGATTTTCTCCTTTGATTGCTATATTGAGAGTCGGATGAACTGATACCGTCTAAATACCCGACTTGTTGTGAAGTGGAGATGATTACGCACAAGTTTTATTCATTTAAACAAATATATGTTTATTGGTCCAAAAATAATAATTTGTTACGTTTGTAATTTGTTTAATTATACACTTGCAATATAATGCATTGTTTTTACGATAATTACAAAATTAGTTTTATGTAAGAAAAAATTGTATGAGTACGACAAAGTCAAACAAAAAAATATACCTTGCAATATGGCGTTTTAAAATAAGATTAACGACTTTATCGATGAAATTGTTAAGGTAGTGTTTACTTTTGGATTTATGGAAATCTAAAAAGTTGAAAATTCGACAATTGATATAAATAAAGCAATGAATTGAATTACAAGTAAATGTAAACACAAAAATAAAATTCTTATATATGTTATAAAAGCAAAATAATAGATATGTCGAGTTTGGTTTTGCGTGTTTCTTGAATATTAGACCATTTCATTCATCGGCAATCTAATAAAACGTGTGAATATCCTAAGTAATATTATTTATTGTTTAGTAATTAGTATTAGTATTGGTCAAAATAAGTAAGCCAATAAAAGTCAATTTATAGCCCCTTAATAAGCGTCTTATAAAATATAACTTGGGTCCAATTCAGTAAAGTAAGCCCATCATATGATATGAAACAACTCAACAAGTTCAAGGTCGAAAATATATAAGATTCGAGAAGTTTTGGTTTGAAAAAAAAAATAATAATAATAAAGATGTGAGAGATTATGAATCAACTAAGCTAGACTTGTATTTGACACGGGGGCGTCGTTTTTAAGCTTTTGATTTTAATCATTAAGTTATAGAGCCGTTTGTGAAGTTTGGTAACCAAAACCCATAAACACAAACAACGTTTTAGATCATAAGATCGATGCATCTAATTCTCAATTTCTCATTAACTTGAAAAATTACAATATCACGATATAATCTATAAGCTTGGATATATATATAGGTTTAAGATCATGAAAGAAGTCATCATATTGCAAGAAATGCAAGAAGTCTAACCAACCAATCAGATTTATTCTTTTTCTTTTCTCATTTAATTAAATACAAGGGTATAATGGTAATCAATTCAATTTCGTAATTTTGGTAACTATTAATATTTTCTGAAGTTTCAGTTTCACTAAATTACTATTTTATATCTTTGTTAATTTGTAAATAAAAAACGTTAATTTTATTATGGATTCAAAGAATCCCATTTCACATTTATCAGATCATAACTATCTTTTTTTTTATTTATTTTGAAAGCTTTATGCATTTAAAAATGTAATAAAATTCGTTGATTCTTTAATCACAATTAAAATCATTGTGTTCAATTTTTTTTTATGTTTTTGTTTACTGTCAGCTCATCGATTTCACATAAAACAAACAATCAGCTTTTTTTTGTACATCATCAAATCACTAAGTATTTGAAAAACAAACCATTATTCATATTAACCGACCATAATAATAACTTACACATTATTCCTATTAACCGATCATAATAACAACCTACACATAATTAATAATAACCTACACCGATCATAATAATAACCTACACATGATTCGTATTAACCTACACGGATCATAATGATAACCTACACTAATATTATTTTTTATCTCCACTTCCTATTTTCTCTTTTTTTAATTGAATTATGTCACTTGTGTAGGTGAAGTTATTACCATTCATCGGCTGGGCAATAATCCCTACACAATGAAATTATCCATACACTCCAACATATTGAAATAATCCTTACATAGTCTAATATTAATATTATTCGTTGAGTTGAAATAATTCATACACAATCCAATATTAGTATTAATACGACTCACTATAATGAAATATTGCCTACACACAAAATAGAAACGAAAACTTTATGTAAAATTTGGATTAATAATCACAAAGCAAAGACACAATAATCCCTATAATCTAACTTTCAATGATGTGTTGAATGGCAAAATGAGAACACACACAAAATGATTCTTTCTAAAATCCATTTCAACGATATACCGAAATCATTCATAATAAAACATTGAACAAAGTGCTTAGCTTTTGACAAAAACCCTTGCCTTTCTCCACCAATTTGATTTAAATAGTTGATCTTGTTTTTGGAAAAAGCAAACGAGAAGAACATGAGACTGTGATTAGTAAATGGGTTTGATTTTATAGTACTGTGTAGGGCAATCAAACGCTTGTTTTCTAGTATGTTTTTACTGCTAACCAAAAAGCATATACTAGTAATGAAAATCCAACTCAAAAAAAGATTGATTTGTTGAGTAGGAGAATTTACTAAAAATAGGAATATATTAATGAGATTATAGAAACTGAACTTTGAATAAATGCTTATTGTCCAAGCAAAAAAGTCCATGATGCCCTTGTTATTAAAACCTTCCATAACTTTTTTCCTTATTTATTACAAGTTTGCCATCTTAAATCTAGACCATTGATTACAACTAATCAGTGGTTAATATTCACTTCTCGCATTTCTCGCAATAATATCATTTCTCTCTTGAACCATCCTATATATATATATATAAACGAAAACATAAAAATCCTACGTGTCGCGATGTGGTCGCTCCCCGTTTTTTTGGAGTCACCAGATTTGCTTGATTTTTAAATTGAGGTTTCTCATGCATTTGACCCGAATTCACGGGTATGGGTCTTACCAAACCCAGATTTTCCTTAAACGGGTTATAACATCTCATTAAATTAAAAATTATTCTCACCAAATTATTGATGAGAAAATCCTATAAAATAGGATATACTAAAAATTATTATATGATTTTTTTTAAAAAGATATTATTTATACTTAAGAAACAATTTTATAGTAAAAAAAATAAGCGGGTCTTGGGTCTCACCAAACCCAAATAACTTTTAAACCGGTTTATAAAATCTTAGTTATTTGTGAAACATTTTCATTATCAAACTCTAATATAAATTTTCTTACAATAAATAAAATTGAACTCCAAAAAAGTATATAAATATTAAAAACAAACTAGTTTTAGAGCCCGAGTTTTACACGGGATGATCCAATTAATTAAATTATAAATAAAATAATAAATAATGTATATATACTAATGTATTACATTTATACTTGTATCATTATACATAAATTAATTTTATTAATATCACAAAATGATTTTTTCCAAAAATAAAATGAACATAATAAAAAAAATAATGCACATGCAAAAACATATCTAAGAACACTTTATCTATTGAAATTTATTCTTAGTATGAAAGAAATTTGGTTATGAATCAATTTCGATTAATACTTCTCATATAATATTAGTTTTTAGCTACACCATAAAAAATATATTGATAAGTTTAAGGGGCTTCTCGACTTTGTCAATTGACAAAAAAAATAACATGTTTTACCTGTTCAATTTTGTGAATGTCGTTTTGCTTCCCTTGAACATAATTTTGTACAACATACTTCACATACAACATTCAGATCACTATTCAAGGAAAAATCAATACTGACACAAATGTGTTTAATTTGATAAAAGTTAGAAGCATTGATAGGCCTGGAGGTGGCATATCGGAAATGTTTGTCATTTTTTTAAAAAATTTAGTAGTCATGGGAAAAATACTAAATGCGCAAAATCCTGAATCTTTTGACTATTTCAAAATATGTTATTAAAAATAAATTTGAAACCTAATCACATTAAAAATTTAACTTTCATTTGTTTTACATAGAAGTCAAAACTTTGAACCCGTAACATGTTTCATGATAAATCTATTTGCATTCTCAACTTTTTAAAAGTATTATATTTACCATTTTTTTACCCATAACAAATTTGAGCAAATGTAGTTAATTTGTATCAAACGATCTATTTATCAACTTTTAACCTGTAATAATCAAATTTAAGTTCCATAAAAAACCTGAAACAATTATTGATAAAAAATAGCCCAAGAAACTAAATTTGATAAACTTTATCATATTTGAAAGTGATTGGTATATATTATCCTTACAATTTAACACATATATGTATATTTTACTAAATTAACAAAAAAATAAATAGATAAATTTAAATCATATATTTATAATTAATAAATTTATATGACAATGTACAAAAACCCAATAGATAAATGGATTTCTTTTAAAAAAATGAATCAACTTTTATGCATATATTTATAATTTAATAATTAAAAAAATTACTTCGTAAACTGAAAGCATATTATAGTTTTTATTTTATTTTCTTATTTACAACCTTCGACGATATACGTAGTATAAAATATTAATGATAACATTTAAAATTATATTATTTTCAATATTTAATAAACACGGTTTTTTGTTGATTTTTGGATATTATCAAGTAAGTTGTGAAATATATTTCTAACAATGCATAGTATTATAATATGTAAATATATATTTTTATAAAAGTGTATAGATATAATATAAAAGGAGTTTAAAGAAAAGTGAATAATTTAATCATGTTATAGATATAATATAAATTAAGTGTAAAAGGAAAGTAAATATTAATTAATCTATGACATATATTAGTTTTGGAGGGAAAAAAATTGCAAGAATTAACCACAAACTGACACGTGTTCTCACTTATTTTACTTTATTAGAATATAGGTAGATGAATGAATAATGTAAAACAGCCCCATAATACGAGGGATAAAAACTATATACTAATTTAAACTTGAAAACCTAACTATAGTTATCTACAAAACCTTATCATGTTGAAAAAACTAATTACAAAAAACACATATAAACAATTAATTAAATAATTTCTTACTATCATGTAAGTACCCCAGGTAATATGCTCGACTTGATATCCAAGTTACCAATTCACCATGAGCTCGATAGACTGAACCAAATCGAATTACGGGCCAACAGTTTGATCGTGTTTCCAAAACTGCATCAATATTATTATGACTTATGAACTCGAGAGTGAATTGATGTTGGTTTGATTCAACTCGCTCATTAAAAGTCTTATAAGCTCAAGGTCAAATTGATGTATACTTCAACCTTGTTTTTGAACACTTGATGTAAGTTCAATATGAAACTCCACCTTAACTCGTTTATAAACAACTTCTATAATAAAATGCACAATCCAAAACTTGATTTAGTGTTATCTTGTAGAAGACGAAACTCTTTTAAGATAGTAAGCTTGAACTTAATTTACGAAATTAACAATCTTTTATGGTGCATGTAAATTAATCGTAAATTTCTTATAACTTTGAAACCCGAAAAATCTGACTCGGAAAAACTAACCTGAAGAACATCCATACTCCTAGATAATAGTTATAATACTCCTAGATAATAGTTATAAAAGCTTAGTTTAAAACTTATAAAACAAAAAAATGCGCCAGGTAGGGGTCGAACCTACGACTTTCTGCTTAGGAAACAGACGCTCTATCCACTGAGCTACAGGCGCTTTGTTTAACTGATTTTTGAGTTAACTTTCAATTAATCTAAGGATGTAATCAGACGCTCAAATGTTTAAATATTTTTTGATGAATCAGTGAATTCACTGAAGTAAGATGGTAGAGTTTTACATTACATGGTTCAACTAGGGCCTAGGGGTGTAAACAAGTCACTCAAGATTGACTCATTAAAAACTCAAATTGAGTAGATCGAGCTTAAACGAGTTCAAATTTTAAAAGAAGTATGTTTAATAAACAAGCCCGAGAATGAGCTTTACTTATCGAGTTCAAGCTAACTCATGAGTCATGAGCCTATTATTTATATATATATTTTTAATGTATTGAATAGATAATGATATTTTATAAATGCAAAATTATAAAAAAAAAATCACTAAAAAATATATAAAGTTATCGAGTTTATTAGAGTGTATTGATTTATCTAGTTATAACTTTTGTATAACTTATGTATTTCTCTCATTTTTGATGTAACTTGGTTGTAAATTATTTTTCTATCTATGTATGTGATCCCCTCTGTTTGGGTCATCAGATCATTAATCAAATAGAGTTGCATTTGGACTGGTGTGTGCCCTTCATGAGTTCATGATGATTGTTGGTATTTTTACTAAATTTTATTTGATGTTCTTTTCATTTAGGTCAAGTATAAGCGCTATAAATGTTCTTTATGTAGGTTACTTAATTTTAACTATCGTTTATCCGCTTATCTTTGCAATTCTCTGTACATTAATCAATAATAACATTTGCAAGAGCTTATATAAAATAGCAACAAAGCGTAAGAAGGGTGTGATGATTACTTAGAACAAGTGAACAATCCGAAAATGTATGTTGAATTCGTAGGGTGTCGATAGTTAAGAGAAGTAGTATTTACTCTAACAAACTATCATACTATCACCGCATTGAGGTCTATGCAATTTGATTATACAAAGAATGATGCAATTGATGAACAAAGAAATGTCAAATGATCAACTTTAGCCTTAAATGTTATTTATTTTTTTCGGAAGTTTGAAAATGTGGTTACGGAATGTAAAGGGTGTAATAAGGGAGTTTATTCTTGAGTGGAATAACTTCATACCAAGGAAAGTCGGGATACTTTCTTAAGAGGACGGATATGGAAAGACTACCGGTTTTATGTGCATTGGCAAGGGCCGCAAGGCGCAATATGGCAGCTGAGACGGTTTGGCACCTGGTGTACGGAGAGGAGGAAACAGTGGAACATCTTATGGTGTTATGTCGGTTTGCTCAAGCAGCGTGGCATGGTATCGTGAGTTGGTGTAAGCTGGTACTGCCTTTTTTTGCTTTCTCTATCCGGGATATTTTGTAGCTTCATAAATACTATCAACTTTCCGGTTGGAAAGTGAAAGTATTTAATGCGGTTTGCCTTACGGTAATGTGGTGCATTTGGAAGATAATAAAGGTGATGGTGCTCGAAAGGTGTCTGTTCATGTTAGTCAAGCTTCGGGAGAAATAAAAGCCTTGAGTTTTTTTAGATATGTAGCAGGTCAAAAAAACCCCGAGTTTTTCTTGAGGTGGAGAGCATTTTTCAGTTTTCATGGGGATGTATGGGTCTAAAAAAATATGTTGTTGGCGGTGTTTTTTTGTTGGTGGACTAGTAGCTTACTAGGTGGACTAGTAGCTTACTAGTCCCGCTTCGTTCTCTAACGAATAAATTTATTTGATTGGTCGTTCAAAAAAAAAACAACCGTATTCTGATACCAGGTTTAAAAAGCAAAAATCACGCCAGGTAGGGGTCGAACCTACGACCTTTTGCTTAGGAAACAGACGCTCTATCCACTGATCTACAGGCGCTTCTTATTAACTCATTACTTCTGAAAACTTATCAATCCCAGTAACTTATTTATTTCGTTCAAATCTCCCGCCAAATATTCACCAACCTCTTAAAAACCCTAACAATAATTCCAAAATCATTGATTCCAATTACCAGAACGCCATGGAAGCTTCCATCACGCAGTTCCGCGACGGCATTGCTCGGTTCTGCCACCACCTCGAATCGAGCTCAGCCGCGCTTCTTCAATCCGTTAACCGTCGCCCGATCCCCTTAGGTAATAATAATAATAATAATAATACACATCCCTTTGGTTAATAATAATAATAATGATGATGATAATAACTGCTACTTTAGTTTAGATCTAGGTTTTGTTTTTATTGTAATGATAATTATTAGTTTTGTAGACTCTGCTTCGTTATCGTTTGTGCAATGCCTGAACCGCCGTGTATCGACCGCCACCAGTGATCTCAACCTCCTTGAGTCGATGACGTTCGATACGGTGTCGTTTGAGGAGTTGCTAGGTCACTGCAACGAGATTTATAAGAAGAATCAGAATGATATTGTTGAGCTTGAGGATCGACTTTCCGTGTTTGGATATGTTGCAGGTAGTACGCGTCTTTTACTTTATTTAATTCGATGAAATGAGTTTGATTCGAATTTGAGTTGAATTTGTTACGAAATCAAAGTTGAGTTAGTTTTTATATTTTGAACTTAATCTGAGCCCTAAGTACTTGATTTCGCTCGATTGTTTGAAGTTATTATGCTTGAAAACTGAAATACTCAAATTGATGACACGAGTTTGATTTGAATTGGATGAAAAACGATAAGAATTTGAATTCAGTTGTTACAAAATTGATGTTGTACTTGTTTTTTCATGTTTTCGGTATTAGTACCATTTGGTTTTGGTATTTTCAAAAGTGAACTGAAAAAATGGTACGGTATTTGGTATATGGTTTTACTCGCTTTCAGTATCAGTATTTTTGGTACGGTATTTGTTTGGTTCCGACAAGGTACAAATCTCATCCTGATTTTTTCAAGTTTGAGTACAATTTGAGCCCTAAATACTTGAATAATAAAGCTGGCAGGATATAAAGAACTAAAATAATCAAATTAATTACACGAGTTTGATTCGAGTTCAATGAAAACGCTAATAGTTTGAGTTTAATTGTTACAAAAAATTGATGTTGAATTCGCTCGATTTCTCAAGTTACTATGCTAGTACTATTTCTGTAGGGTTGGAGATTGATGAACCTGAAGAAGACATGTATGATTCACAACCAAATATTAGTTTGAATTTGAAGAACACGGTGGAAGATGACTCTTTGTATCCTTAATTACAGTTTAGTTCATGAATTATGAAATCTGATAAAAAAATTGTTTTTAATCAGGAATTGTTGAAATTGATAATTACACAAGCATGTCAATTAGTTGGGATTCTGTTCTTTACATTTCTTAACTATATTTAGATTTGATGATACATTGAGCTTGCAGAAACTTGGCATTTCTGATGCTTCTCTTGCCACAATTGAATCTGAAGGTTAGTTGATGCAAAGAAGTCTTTTTTATGTTCGCTTATTTTATAAATGAACCAACATGAACACATGTTCTGTTTCTTTGTTTATGTTCGGTTAGTTTATGTTTCTATAAGTTTGTTTGTTTATGTATTCATTTAATTTGCCCATTAAAATTTAGTCTAGTTTTATTTGTTTTTTACGCCCAAATGATTGGTATTCACATTTCATTTTAATTGGTGTTTGCTCAGTTATGTTCGTTTATATGCGTTCATCTATGTTTAGTTATATATTTATTTATGTTCATGATCTATTCATTTATACTATTAATGAACATGAACACGAACAAAAAAACCCTGGACGTTTAACTACTCGTGTTTGATCGTTTGTTCGGTTAAAGCTAATTGAATGAACATGCCCTATTCGTGTTCTGTTTGGTTCTCGTTTACAAGCTTACTCACTTATTTTCTTGTTTCTCATCTCAAAACTGCAGGTTACAATAAGATTGAGTTGGACCCGCTATATGACATATCCTTGGATTTCTCAAAAACAGAAGGTAAACAACTATATGATCCCCACCCCACCCTATTTCTAACATTGTCGATGACTTTTTGTCTCCGTCATGTAAACAGATGGCAAACAGAACGAGAAGGAAGATGTGAAACCAATAATAATAGTACCGAAAGATGCTTATGAAAGTCTTCCTTCATATATGAAATCATTAGCATCTTGGGAGGTAAATATTTCATTTTATAATATTATGATATGCAAAACTTGGCACTGAGTTTAAGTTACCGATTCCAATTTTACTCTTTTACAGGATTTGCTTACTGTAACGGAGAAGATGAACAAGCATCTTAAACAGAAAACCAAGAATCACAATTTCCTTACACAAGATGAAGTTTCGTCACTCGATTTAGGTAATAAGCATTACACATACTTTTTAAATAATTTTGTTCAGTTTTTTTTGTTTTCCATAACATTTGCTAAGTTAGACTCTGCTGCTGGTGAATGTAGGCCCTAAAACACGATCATACCTGTTGTTATTCGTGAAGATGAACCGTTTAGTTGTGGAGACTATTGATGGGTTGATTTCATATAAACTACTGTAGGCAATGCATAAGTTCGTTATTATTGATACTATGATTGTGAAATTAGAAGTTTGTATGATTCATTAACATATTACTATGGTATAAGTATTGTGAAAGTGTGCTTTTGTATTCTTTAATGATATTTCAGTTTACCACACTACTATGGAACACTATGTTAAAGATTTGTAAGAAGTATTATCCTTTTTTTAAGATTGAATTCATTGATGACCAAAAGGTCTAAACTCTAAACGCATATTCGAGGGCACAAAAGTAGAGTGCTTGGGACATATAATCACTCGTGAAGGTGTAACCACTGATCTTGTTAAATGAGAAGTTGTTATACAGTGGCCTATACCTGTTAATTTCAAGCTTTTTAGGCTCAAAGATGACAATTGAAGATGTATTCTATACTTTGGAGTTGTAACATAAATGGCATGTCTATTAAAAAAAAGGATGCTTTTGTATGTAACAACGAAGCAAAACAATCTTTTGACATCTTGAAGATGGTATTAAACTTGGATAACGATTTTAGCTGTGCTAAACTTCTAGAAATTTGTTCATTTTGGCAACGAATGGCATCATCTAAAGGGTTGGAAGTAATGCTAATAAAAGATAACCATCCAAATTTCATACTTGGCTTTCCAAGTTACTAGGCTACAGTTATGAAATCAGGTAAAAAAGGGTATCCATAATGTTGTAGCCGACGCTTTTTTCAAGGGTTTAACATAACTTTGTTTACAAAGGGTATAAGCACTTTAAGCCATTCTTGTGGGATATAATTATTAAATAAAGTTGCATTTAATGTGGATGTTGAAGATCAACAGTTGAGGGTTGACATAACGTTGTAACGTTTGAAAGAGGCATGTATGAAACTTAAGACTGTTCTAACGTGGTTCACCGCTTCATTATAACGTTTAAAAGACCCTTGTACACCCGTTTAACATATTAACAATATATGCACACTTTATTCCATTAGTACACCCATTTATAGCTACCAGTGTTGCTCAACTTTTTGTTGACACGCTCAAAATTCAATATCTAAAAGGATCGTGACCCTGTATACCTAACCAATATCTAAAGGATTTATGCGGGGGTAAGGAGTTACTGTCACCTTATCCACTGCTTACCATCCACCAACAGATGAACAACAGAGGCTTTTTATAAATGTTTGGAGACCTATCTTAGATGCATGGTTATGGATACTGCTCACCAATGACACAAATGGCTTACTCTAGTTGAGCGGTGGCAACAATCGAGGACCTTTCGTGATTGGGAAGATAGCATTCAAAATTTTTTGGCCCAATTAGCAAAACCAAGAAAACCGAGTCGAACCCAAAAATTCGAAACCAAACAGTTTAGAAAAATAAAAAAAACCAAGAATTTGGTTTCGGTTTTAGCTCAAAAACGCATCGCTTACATCGCCAATACAAAAATGTTAAATAAAAATAATGACGCGCCAGTTAGGGGTCGAACCTACGACCTTCTGCTTAGGAAACAGACGCTCTATCCACTGAGCTACAGGCACTAGATGTTTGTCAATTACGCCTATAAATATAAAACCTCATTTGTAGTTGTATTATTTTTTTAATCCGATACTAAGCTACAACTTAGGTTCTTTTGAAAAGATTATAACATATTTTTTTTCTGGTTTGTCAAAAAACATTTTAAGTTATAGCCTAAACAGCTGTTTGTTTTTATAGATAGATGGACTTCCAATATAATGCATTTTACATAAAACGAACATTTTAAGTGTTAAAACGTTATAGAACATTAAATGTTGAGCCTCGGGGTGTATGGTTTGCAAATAATGATTTTGTAAGAATTGGAACTCATCAAAGGATAATGGAATGACATCTAACAAAATTATGAATCAAACAAAATGATGTATCAAAAGATTTATTTTATCTTTTGGAGTAACAATGAAGCACAACAATCTTTTGACAACTTGAAGATGGCATTAAGCTTAGCTTCCGTTTTAGCTTCGCCAAACTTCAAAAATTTGCTCATTTTGGAAACAAATGCATCATCTAAAGGGTGCTAAGGCCATGTGTAGTGGGGCTACAATTTGGGTGATTTTGGGCGCGAAGGGGCGCGAACACCGCCCTCGGGCGATTTATGGGCGACAAGGGGCTTGGGCGAGTTCTTCTCGTCGCCCAGAAGAAGGGCGAATTTTGTGGTGGTGGGGCCGACATGTATGGATATGTGTGTGTGCTATATATACATATATGTATATATATTATTATTATATTACTATTTGTAGCCCCTACACCATTACACCCCAAAAACAAATTTTCACCCCTTACTGACTGGGCGCCACACGGCGCAAAACGCCCCAATTTGTAGCCTCTCCACTACACATAGCCTAATGAAACTATGAAAGTAAATAAAATCTTTTTTTCTTCTATATGAAAACAATCATTATTTCATGGGTGTCTCTTGGCAATCACATCAGAGATTGATATTCCCCTAGTTCTTGATTTCAAGCCCTCTTTTTATAAAAACAGTAGAGACAGGTGGTCGTGAGCCAAACAAACAACGATAATCACAACGGTAGACAATAGAAGATCGAAAGCGATGATTATCATTAAAACCCAAAAATAAAACTACATAACTTACTTTTCCACCCTAGGTGGTGGCTCACACAATGACCAACACTTACAAATGAGGCCCTAACACGCTATTTATAGTTCCTTAAACCATGTTCTCTAAGCCAGCCGTCTCTGCCTGAGAACCGTCAACTGTCGCTAGTGACACTAGGAAGTGTCATAGTTTGTCTCCGCGACTGTGACACTATTAGTGTTGCCCAACAGTGGGAAACGACTGTATCATTTAATTGATAATATAACTATCAAATTTTAGACCTTGCAGATGCAAAGAGTCTTCGCCTTAAAACACTTCTTATCATCCTCTAATAGACAGACATAGGCTTTTTGATGCATGGTCATGGATGACCTATTTCTAATGGGGAAGACATTCCAAAAAAATGAGTTTGTGTCTATTTCAAGCTTCATCTCTTAAACTTCAATATAAAGAATAAGTTTTGCTCCTCGGGGTATTATGGACCCTTGAATGCTTACAACTAACTTACAAGCTGGATCACTCACTCTAGTTTCTCTTTCAATGTTCCAAGCTTTCACAAACATGTTTTGTAAACGATTATTTCTAAATGCACTCCGTCCATTCGAAGTTCCAACAAGGGTGAGGGGGGTGGTTTACCCACTCACCCAAACCTATCAATAGAGCATTCTCACCTCAAAACCTACAACTACCACTACCCAATTTAAAAAGGGTTGCTTTAAGGGTGCAAACGAGCCGAGCTACTCGAGATCGGCTTGTTAAAAAGTTCGATCGAGCTGAGCTTAATCAAGCCCGAGCTGGATCGCGAGCCTAAATGGACTTGTCATTTATATAAGTTTTTAAAATATGTATTTAACAATTATTAATTAATATGTATAATGTTATGAAAAAATAAATATAAATAACTAAATAATATATATTATATTATGCATAAAATTATAATAGAAAAAATACATACATAAATAATTGGTAAATAATAATTATAATTAAATAAAAAATAATTGATAAATAATAAACGAGCCAAACACGAGCTTGAAAATCTACTCACGACCCAAGCTCGAGCTTTGAAAATAGAGCTCGAAACGAGCCGAGCTCGAGTTCTGTGTATGTTAAACGAGTTGAGCTAGAGCCTAATCGAGCTCGGGCTCGGCTCGGCTCAGCTTGTTTGCACCCCTAGATAGTTTACCGGTGTACCCACTTAACAAATAACTAATAATAAAATGTCATCTCAAGTCAACTAAAATCATCCCAACAACTCAGCCCAATTGCCCTTAGTGCTAAAACCCGATACCCACTACTCGCTAAAACTGAAGTGGTTTCCCTTGGGTGTTAGGCTAATCATCCAAGGTACTTGGCTGGTCCGAGTAACCCACCCCAGACACCATTTTATATGCTATGATCCCATCTATTAAAATTCAATCTCCTAGTTAAACATATCTATTTTGTTCATCTTAACACCACCTAACTCAAACCATATATAACCTGTTTCTCAAATCGCAAGCAACCACAAAAATACTCAACGCTAACGATGGATATTATAATTTGAAACAAAGTCAAGGTTTTACAACTAGTTGAGGTTGACCCGTACGCCAAAATCTGGTTATATACGGCTCAGAGTTAACCCAACAAAAACTAGAAAGAAAAACCATACCACCGGTTAAAATCCCTTTTCCAAAATGAGTTATTATAAATAAATACTCTACAAAAAAAATATGAAACCCAAAACAAAACCTTCAAATACTTCACATTGTATAGTTTCTAATTGTATATTTTAACCGGCCTCTCATATGCATGATGGTTCTGCAAGCAACAATAAACATATCCATTAGAAACGGGGACAAATGGAGACATTTATTTATATTTTAAGAAACGCAAAATGAAAATAAATGTTACCTGGTTAGTGAAGGACCTTTTCGAGGTGGTATCAGGGTGTTCCAACCCAAGGTATTGCTCCCAAGCACCATAAACATCCTTTCTCTATATAAACAAATTCAATCATTTAATTGTTAAATTATTATGTAATAAGATTAATAAATTATAAAAATACAACCACCAACGAACCTGAAAACGGTTGGACACGATTTCAGTGTCTTCAAGATACTCTATCCTTCCAAGAGATAAAAACGCAATACTCCACTGCAGTTACAATAATTTATTCATAAATACAAAATAAAAGCAGCTCAAAAGCAGGTTTCATAACCCAAATTGACACGTTGTACAATTTTAAGGGTACAAACAAGCAGAGCCGAGCACAACTAGGCTCAAGCTTGCCTCGTTTAATTTCCGAGAGAGCTCGAGCTCGGCTCGTGAGTAGTTTTACAAACTCAGGCTCGGTTAGTATTTATAAACTATATACATCTTTATATATGTTTTGTTTTATTTATACGTATATATACATTACCGTTTTCATATATGACATATTTAGAAAATTAATAATAAACTAAAAAAGTACCTTAGAAAATTCATCATCAGAAACCTGCAGTTTCCTCTGAATTCGACTTTTCACACTTGCTACAGTTTCATCTACATGAATTTTCAGAAAGAATGGGTCGCCAAAGTGTTGCACTTGCTGCAAAACCATCAAACATAAAAATGTTAATAATAATGTTCCAAACTATATATATATAAAAAATCATCTACATACCATTAGGTTAGTATCTTTATTAAAATGGTAAACATGAATCAACCGATCTTGGGGTCCAAAGTTTTTCTCCTCTTCGGGAATCTGAGTTTAGAAACAAAAATTATTTTATATAAAGCACATTGCATGTACACGAGATAATCAATAAGAAATGGCAAGAAGAAACTATGAAACTTACTTCCTCAGCACGTACTGTCCAGTACTGATCATTTATATTCTCAATTCTCTCACTCAGAGGAAAAACCTGTAAAGAAAATTCATTAAAAAAAACTACTCAAGAAACTGATAAAGTACAAACCTTATTATAATACTATAAACAATTTCCACATAAATTAAAAACCTATGTAATATACGCAATGTTATACCTTGTAAATCTTATGAACAAACACTTCAAGTAGTCTCAGTTCAGCATCTGGATGTGACGATTCCACCTATTTTAATGTGCAGATTAGAATATATCAAAGAATAAAAGAACACAAAGTGTCAGCAGAAAAAATCATTTAGTGACGTCAAAATATGTGTTTTCCAGAAATATTGCTTCAATCATACATGTGAACTTTGTAACCAAAGAAAAAACCACAAAAAGAGGGACAATTTCATATATGACATTCATACCCTCCCCTCACAACTTGCGATAGTATATGAGGGTTTGGAGTGTAAGGCAAAAAGAGAAGGGTATAATGGTCATACCATAACTTATTGCTTGAGTAGATATGAAATTTCAAGTACTTTGAATAGGTATATAACTTTTTTGCTTGAGTAAATATGATATTATACCAGTTTTCAGGCATATAAAAAACTGCCTAAAAAGTTATAATCTGCTGCTTAATTGTGAATTATGAGTTTGATGTTTATCATTATTATTATCATTGAAAGCATACCTTTGTCTTTAATTCGGTGAGAACATCTCCAACAGTGCTATGTTTGGGCAGCCTAATATTGTGAATTACAGGCTGCAACAAAATTTACAACAAAATATAATAACCAATAACATATATTACAATATGATGGCCAAAAACGAAACATTTATTGCAGTCTTAGTAACATACCTCTTCCTTTGGAGAACGAAGGAAAACAATCTTAAGAGTTTTCAGACATTGCAACTGTGGCAAAGGTATATCCAACACTTCATAGTATAGAATATCAGACATCTGTAATAAAAAAATAGGATGGCATTATACCTTTTAGTAATCATAATGAACACAAACTATTAATAAAAAATGAATTAAAATAAATAAAAAGTACAGATACCTGATTGTGGTGAACAAGCATGTCTAGAAGTTGATCTGGAACTTGGTATTTAACTGGGTGAGGTTTCGGTTGTTGAGAATAGCAGTTATGACTTGTAAGTCTGATTTTGGAGGGATCTTCAAGACAAAGTTGATAGGCCACCCTCTCCACAACATCATCATATGTATGTGACTTTGACCTATCATATGATCGTATGCAAACAGTCAACAGGCTTGTTTGACAGAAATCTAACATAAATAAGAAACAGAACTCACAATTCTAGACAAAAATCATCCTCTTTAGGTCTATCCAGAGATCGAAAACGAACAATCTGCAAAGAAGATAAAAATAATCAGATATCCATAGTCACTTCCCTACAGATCCGTAAACGAACCAAACACTCCGTTAAGAGATAGTGAAGCGTTCGGTCAAAAGTTCGTTTAATTAATATACGAATGAACATGAACAAAAAATTCGTTAGTTTACGTGTATTTAAGTTCATTGGTTACGTTCGTTAATATATTCATTTAAATTTTTTGGCCCATTACAATAATAACTTTTTAGGCCCAATACTGCAATACACTGTTCTTCACATTATTATTAACAGAATAACAGGTTTCAACCCAGTTATGTTCGTTCATCTACATTTAATTATGTTCGTTCGTTGCGAACATGTTCAATTTCTTACCAAACGAGCACGAACAAGAAAAACCCGTTCGTTTAACTTTTCACGTTCCGCCATTTGTTCGGTTAACTTAAAGTGAAATAAATAAACACAAACATGCTCTGTTTGTGTTCGTGTTCGTTTAAAGATTACTTCCTCTATTTTATGGAACCATTGATACTATAACAAACCTGACGATTTTTAACATATTCAAAAAACGATGGGACATCTGGAAACTGGCATTTCTCTGCAACATGAGGCTGAAGAATTTTCTGGAAGCAAACGATGTCACCATCTTCAATCTGAAAAGAATTAAAGAAATTAATTTTACATTTAAATGGAACTTTAAATATTTACTAAGATAATCTGTTAAATAAAATTGATGAAATACTTACATGGCAAAACCTAAAAGAAACACTCTTCTCAAGACGTTCGCACATGAGATTAGGTTCAAACTTTATTTCCTGATGAATAACAGATTAATATTTAAAAATCATTTACAGACATAAAAAATGCCTATTGCTGTATGAGAAAACAAACCTCATAAAGTTGAATTTCTTCATCAGGACTAAATCCAGCTAGTTCTCTCAATTTTGGTATAATTTCACTCACCCTACTAGATATCTTCACAAAAGATCTACCAACAAAACTGAAAAACAAAAACCGTAGTATTTAATCAGGAAGTGAGGAAACCATAATCACATATCGCTAGATAATAAACTGACAAACATTTTATCCCAGTCATCCAACCGTAATCCAACCTAACGGTGAACACTAATGCATATTAATCAATAAAGGAAATGAACGCATACCGAAGTTCTGACTTCTCGGGGTCGTAAAGCTTGAAGAAAAGAAGTATCACATCTTTAGTTTTTTCAGGTAGCGGAAGTGGATTTAAATTCTGAAACAAAATATAATTTATTAACGATTTAATTGAAACTATATATAATATTATGTGTTGTAAAGAGGATATTACTGGTCCAAGCTCTATCTCCAAGAACAATTTCAGTTCAGCACTTGCAGCTTTATGAGAACTCTCCTTTAAGTTCCCAACCTGAAAATTCAATTATGATCATATATATTTTGGCAGATTATTTCAAAAGTTGAAACAAAATACTAAATATCAAATAAAATCATGTGCTTTTGAAACACTATAATATTGCAATGTAATTTAATATATTTCTTTGAAACAATTTAAAACTTTGTAAGCAATAAATATACACTTTTGGCTAATGTTCGATCCATTTGATATAAAACATAACCTGCACCAACTCGTTCATAGCTAACATGCAACCTCTAGTCTAAATAATCAACTTAAACTCTCAAGTTCATTAACAAATAGACCCAAAGAATTTCAGTTTAATAAAAAATATTAAACAATATAAAGAGCGTTATGAAGTGATAACATACAGCTAGCATTTCCTCCTCAGGTCTCAAAGGTCGATTGGGGCGATATGTTTGGTTCTGCCTCTTTGCCCATATCCAAAAACGCTGATATTGAACGGGTATGCCTAATTCTTTGGCAACTTCTTCCTGCAACAATTTAATAAAAAAAATGCAATGACTCATGATTAGGCTTCAAATATTAAGTCCGGTTTTAAATAACAAAACATTACGAAATACAGAAAACGTGAGTGATTTGTACCTTGAAAACATTAAAGGGCATCTGTTTCTGGACTCGAAAACTATGAACTTTTTCATGATCAATAAGATCAAAATATAAATCCTTTCCTATCTGTTGTACTAAATCAGCATCACGAGCAACCTATTCAATGACAGCATATATTAATTAGTAAGGTCAAAGTATTCAACTTTAAAAGATTCTTAAAAAGTATCAAATACCTTTAAAATAGTGTAAAGATGAGCCTCTGCATTGTATCTTTTCTTTGTTTCCTTCTCTTCCTTCTCTTTTTTCAACCTTATCTAAAAACACATAAACGCAAAACTTTAACTTTATACTAAACCAAAATCTCGTCAAGAACGAGCCATATAAGTAATAAGTAATTGTGTTTTTACCCTAAGATGTTCTGCGATATCTTTCTCGTTCACATCACAAACAATCTTTTCCTTGTCACTCACACGTATATACACAAGCATGTATGCATTTGAGTATTTTGTAAATTTTATAGGAGTGTTATTGTAGCCAGGAGTCGTCTGAGGTAGCTGTTGAGAAAGAAATGAAACAATGAGAAAAATAAGTTTCTTGTTGGTGACAAGTGTCAAGTATCTATACGACGGAGTAAATCTTTACCTCTTCCTCACCACCATATTGCTCTTCTAATGCCCTCCTTAAATCTTCTTTTGTAACCCTTTCGTCATCAAACTTGAACCTGAATGGAAACACAACCAAATTACAAGATATAGAGGTTATTGAGCGGATTTGGGTTACAGTGTCAGTTTAGCTCTTTTTTACCAAATTAGAGTACCAAAATAGTTTACTTCACTTAAAATTAAAAACAAATAATAAAAACGAATAACTTATACAATATTACCCCCACCCCACAAGTGGTGGTGGAAACATAATGGTCATGGGTGGTGCTAACCAAGTTGAACCCTTTTTAAGTTATCAGGTTTTGTCCCGTGACCAGTTTGAGTAAACCCAAATGAATCCGTTGAAACTTGAAACAAGAGAAAAGAAGATACCAAATAATGTTTAAACCTTCAGACTCTCCCAAATTAGAGATAAGTATATAACCATAACCAGAAACTGACTAAGGTCTGAAAATATACACATATATGAATAGGAAAAGGGTTTACCATTGATCTGATAGGGTAGGCCTAATGAATGCATAATAGTGTCCACCACTTATACCGCCACTATGAACCAACACACTGTACACACAAAAAAATTGTAAGCCAAGAGAGTGTGCATGAAACTTAAAAAAACCGATTCGAAACCAAAACAACCGAAGCCAAACAAAAACCGACGGTTTAATTTTATGTTTTCGTAAATTCGGTTGCATTTTGCATGTAACTAAAAACAAACCAAACAGAACTTAAAAATTTTCATTTTTAACCTTGAGTTTTAAGTAATTTATAAAAAAATTAATAAATACCGAAAAATTGTACCCAAATGTATAATAATCAGTTAGTTATTAATTAAAAAAAATATTTAGACCCAAATTCATTACCCTGGGGCTTTTTTTGGCCCAAAAAATTTAAGCCCAAATGGCAAAATCAAAAAATCCAAAGTGAGCGGTTTTCAAAACCAAAACTTCGATGATTTTTTGTATGGTTTGAGCCCAAAACCGACCCATGCACACCTGTAATCCACAAACAAACACAAAAGCTATATTGATACCTGTGAAGGGTATAAAGGTTGCGAACACTCTTATCTGCATCAGGAGATAGATACTTGCCACCATCCCTATCAAGATCAAGCTCTAGTGGGAATTCATAACGGTCATTTATCTGCAAAAAGAATCACATTAAGTAACTTGTGAAAAAATCTGGGCTTCTATTATCTCCATTGTTTCCATCTGAAATCATATACAGCATACTAAAAAAAACTAAAATTGTGCTTTCAAATAAAACACGTATAATTCACTGTAGATATACAAGACAGAAATACTTATGAGTGCTGAACACATACAAGTTATAGAAAAACCACTAGTAAATGTTTCACCAAAAGATGAAAACAGCAACTGTACATTATATCTCTGTTTTTCTCTTCACACATTATATAAAGTTACTAGCTTTTCATGTAAAACATTGCAAATTAAAATTAAACCCTCGTTTTCATAAAGGAAACTCAGAAAAGTAGAAGCAAAACATACTTACCTTTACCATTGTATCCCTTATGTAATCATACTCAAAACGCTTTAGCTGAAGTTCAAGAACAGGCGGGAAATCGGTAAACAAGACTCCCTTGCTAGCATCCTGGATAGAAAAGCATATGAAACAAGCATAATAACTATAACATGTGATGATAAACCTTATATTCTCAATAGTAGTTGTAATGTTCAATTTACAAACAAAAACTGACAACTAACCTGCAAATTATGTTGTTCAGCATGATATCTATTGTCACCCTCAAGTCGTTCCACTTCAACATATTTGTCAAAAGAAGCATAAACATCTTTACAACCTTTCACATCAAGTTGGAGATCTGAAATTAAAGTTTTGATGTCACTAAAACAAAACTAAGCAAGCACATTCAAACTATACAAGACTGTTTAGCTATTTTCAACATAATTGATACCATAGAATGACTCTTTTCTAGTTGATTTGAAGTCCACGTTAATGCATTCAATGTAATTCATATTGTGTCCTTCAAATAGCTTTTGTATTGTACCTTCCACGACGGTTCCCTGAACAAACAAGAATCAAAAGTTCAGACCATCTAACTAAACAGACCCAAACAAACATTTAAAAGTAAAAACCATCGAACGAAAACCTTACCTTCATTTTATCTTCAAGTTTTTCACACAAAACTCTATTAAGTTCTTGGACATCGTGTTGCATAAAAGAATCATACGTATCCCACCCAAAAGATCTTGTTAGTTCTTTTGTTGAAACACTAGTTTCATTGTATTGAAGCTTATAAAACAACCTTTGAAGAGCCAACGGAATACTGCTAGATGGCATGTCATTTTCTGTTGTTGGCATATGATACACAGCCTGATATTAAATTTCACATTAGATGTTTCATTCTAAACAAGTATGTTATACATATAGGCACAGATAATAGAAATTACATACTTTTCTGAAATAAGGAATATGGTACAAAGTTTGAAGCAGAGAGTTCATGTAGCATGTTGCTCCTTGATTCTTAAGTCCAACATAGCCAGTCTCTTTCTTTGAGTCGTATGACCAGTACTCAGCCATTCTACGTACTGCCACCTCAGCTTCAATAACGCATGTGTCGTTCACAAGGTAACCTCTACTGGTGTCATATAGTTCACTTAGAGGCATAAAAGATGTGAACCCCCAGTCACTTTCTTTTGAATGAAACTGGTGCTGTGCATCTGCAAAATTAGTAAAACTTCAACTTTAATCTCATTTTTTGCCAAAAGTGATGATCTGTTTTCCAGCATGTTTGTGTATCTTCTTTTTTCAACATTAACATCAACAAAATGCTTAGCAGCAAGTATCGATTATTTTTATACCAGACAGCATAACTTGATTGAGAAATAGAAAACTTTCCCTCATTCGAAAATATCAATTAGTTTCAAATGTGACTTTACAATTATATATATTACATACATTAACACAATAATGAACCATAAAAGAACAAGCAATGTGTCTACAACTATAAGCTATCATGTGATAAAAAATTAAACACAAACTTTATCCAACCACAAGTTCTCCACAACCATGAACACAAATATAACATACCTTTTTTCACTGTGAATCTGCTGTGCATCTGATTTACCACGGCCAAGCTAAAGTGTGCAAATCTACCCCAATTAGGTGGCAGGGTTGCGTGATCAGCCACATCCAGATACATGGACAAGTAGTCCGCATTATTTCCCTGTGGAAACACAAGCACACGCCTGCAAATAAATAATTAGCTATGAAAGTAGCAATTTAAAAACAAAAGAAGCAGGAGCTTATTTTTATCACAATTATTTACCATTTATATGGCCCGGCCGCAAAAACATCAGAGAAAAGCTTTTTGACGTTTCTTCGAGAAAAATGCTCAATTGTCCATGTAAACCTAGTTGCTTGAGTTTCAATTTCTACTTGATTCTCAGCAGTGCTAACAACTTCTGCTTCACCATCCACTAATAAATCCAAATCAACAAATTAATAATTACTTATAAAAAAACCTTTCACACACACAAAACAAAAACAAAACCAAACCTTCCATATTCTGAGGTGCTTCAACCGGCTGAGCACCTTCCACAACCTCACCGTGCGGCACAAGCAGCTGCTCACCGTCTTGCTGCATTCAATCAACCAACACAACACCATTAAACACATAATTCCAACCAAAACCACACAATTACACAAACAACTAACTCCAATCATAATCAACCTATCAACCTAAAACCCTAATTCACCATCCACAAACCAAAAAACCTAAAATCAACACTCCGAAACCGCCGATTACACTAACAAACCACCACACTACAGTTCTACACACACTAACAACAGTAAACCTAGCGTGATCGCAACTCGTAAACCTAGCAAAACCTCAATTGCACCAGCAATTGCTTCCGTAACGTAACGACTAACACTTAAAACACTCATAAACATCATCAATACACTACAATCAGTACAATCACTACAACTTCACATATACATACATATACATACAAACAGAGAATATAAAGAATTAGATATACATACATCCATCGGTTCTGGCGTAATCGTTGTCATGACGTGACGTATGCCGGAAACCTGAAGAGTAATTAATTGACTGACGGCAATTTGGGGGTTTGAAGAAACAGAAGGCGGTCTGGCGAATGGAGGGAGTGAAGGGTATTAATATTATTATTATTCTTCTTATATTATTATTATTATGTGAGCATAAGCATGGAGTCCGGTGTACAAGTCATTGGTGTGACAGTCAATAATGTGGTGACACGTGGACTGTAATGGGTTTTGGGCTATCTGCTTGTGAGGTTCATGAACTTGTGATAATGACTTTTCATGGTACCAATTACACTTGGCCCATTGCTTAAACTCTTTTTTTAATTTACTTTTTTGTTTTGGTTTAGTGTTTTTCCTATTTTAATGAAGTGGTGTTGGTATAATCAATGTATGGTTAATGATTTTAGGATTAATATTTATTATGTTGACGGTTATAAATGAAAAACGCAGGTTCAATTGTGATTCGGTGCAGATTTTCTGGGATCTGTTTTGATATGCTTGAACGCCATTTGATTCGATATGTTAAGTTATACGATTCCAGGCTGTAAAGACGAATAAAATAAATGTATTGGTGTGAAATGTAAGATATATTAAATGAGTTTGACTCAAATTTGAAATATACGATTTAAGAGCCGAGTTATTTTAAGTTAAGCGAACCGAATCGAACCGAACTCAAACTTATATAAATTTAAACTCGACTCGATTTGGTTCATTTACATCACTATTGTTTTTAATTTACTCTTAAACCATACAATGATAAAAAAAATTATTTTATTTTTTGTTTAGTTTTTAAGTTATTAACATTATTTTTAGCTGTCATTTGGTTGGTAGTCCAATAGTAAATACAATCTTTATTCAACATTTAAAGGTTTTGGGTTCGAATCCCACTAGTTACGAATAAAATTCTCATTCTCATTTATAAAATGTTGCTTTTAATTTTAAATTTAACTTGTGTTTTTTACTTATTTAATAAAAGCTTTAATATTTTTAATTTTTTTTACCCGCAAAAAGCTTAAATATATGATTAATGTTTTAACCTTTATCTATTGAAGTGGATAATGACAATTTCCAATCTCTTTATTTAATACTCATATATTTATACAACTAATTCACCTTTTTTTATCATATTATCTTGAACGATACTAATTTAAACATTTTATAATTATAAATTAACAATATAATGAAATTATGCATATTTGGTTCATTTATCTTGATTTTGATTTGTATTTTATACTAATATCTGCATTCAATACTCATTATTATACAACTAATTACCCTTTAATAAAAGCTATAAGAAATAAAAATTTTTTGAAATTGTGAAATAACATTTATGAAATTATGCAAATTGGTTCATTTATTTCAATCTGTATTGATATATTATATTAACTTACTCTTAAAATAATCTTCTTCTTTTAATATTATTTTTATTAAAACAACTCGAATTATAATCTCTATCTTTTTCTCAGTCTCTAAAAATTGTAGAGATTTATTTTAATTTTGTTTCATAAAGCTCCATTTTCATCTCTATATCTATTTTGAAGATTTAGTTATACCGAATATATAGAGACATAGATGCCTAGATGAAGAATAAAAAATAAGAAAAATATAAAGACAAAAATGTGGTTTTTAGAGTTAGAGAGAGATTTTAATGTGAAAGCTCTTATTTGAAGTTACTTATTTTTTATTCAAGTTTACTTATTTGTTTTTTAGTTGTTAAAAGTTATTTTATTTTAAAATTAATTTTTGTATACTTATATAATAGAAAGATTTGATATATGATTAACGCCCTGCTTGAGGTGCGCGCATATTATGTATATATGTGTAAACCCTCGGGTGGGCAAAAGTGAAATTGCACTAATTTTGACGATATTTTACTAATCTCGTGAAAATAACGTTAAAAGTGGCGGAAGATTAATCAGGCATCATGTGGTGGCGTTGATAGCCGAAAGACGAGGGTACATGCACCAATCAGCCGGTATCCCGATGATTGAGTGTTATGTGCTTTACGTCCAAGGCTTGATGCAAAACTACTATCGAGCCGGGGGTCTCACCGGAAGCAGCCTCTCTATCCCTATGGGGTAGAGGTAAGGCTGTCTACATCTTACCCTCCTCAGACCCTACCATAACTTTGCTATTGGTGGGATATACTGAGTACGATGATGATGATGATGATGATGATGATGATGATGATGATGTTTATACTCTTTTCTATTAAAGTAAAAAATGATGCACGGCAAATTTCCACGTTTATTACTTATATCATTGTACATCTGACTAGTGGAATTTCTTCGCGACAAAAATTCGATTAGTACTAGCAAGGTTCATTAAGGTATCAATATAATACTGACGCTCAATATAACAATCATAGAAGAAAACAAAAAAAAAATTGAGACGTGCTCAAAAGTATATCAGACATGTTTTACATCGATCGACAATCATAGAAACGAAAAATAGTAATGATTTCCATAATACCAATCGTGAAACCAATGTTGTTTATTGGGATTTGGTAGCACACAACAAATAATATATATATATATATATATATATATATATATAATTATATAAACGAAGATATAAAAATCCTACGTGTCGCGATGTGGTCGCCCCCTTTTTTTGGAGTCACCGGATTTGCTTGATTTTTAAATAGAGGTTTCTCATGCATTTGACCCAAATTAATGGGTATGGGTCTTACAAAACCCAGATATTCCTTAAACGGGTTATAACATCTCATTAAATTAAAAATTATTCTCACCAAATTATTGATGTAAAAATCCTATAAAATAGGATATAATAAAAATTAATATATGATTTATTTTAAAAATATATATATTATTTAAATTAAAAAACCGATTTGATAGTTAAAAAAATAAACGGGTCTTGGGTCTCATCAAACCATACGTATATTATTAACTTTCATAAATATTATTTATAATTAAAAAACTAATTTTATAGTAAAAAATATAAACGGGTCTTGGGTCTCATAAAAACCATATAGCTTTTAAACCGGGTTATAACATCTCATTATTTGTGAAACAATTTACTATCAAACCATAAGTATATTATTAACTTTCATACAATAAAAAAATATAAATTCAAAAAATAAATAAATATTAGAACAAACAATATAAAAACAACCCCCGTAATACGAGGGTTAAAAACTAGTGTATATATATATATAGAGAGAGAGAGAAAAGAGTTCAAATAAAAAACAAGTGTTTTGTGATAAGTGTGAGAAGAGTTTTAAAATAAAAGAAAACCACCTAAATATTACATTATACAATGTAAATATGAAACAATACAATTATTTAGAAACTACCAATCTCAACCACTAGATCATAGATCCAATGGCCTAGATCTATTCTTATTCTTTATATACTAACATTATTTAAGAGTAGTTTTATCATATTGTATATAAAAAATTTTGATTACATATATAAATCACAAGTTTACATATGTGTAAAATTAATGTATTAACAAATTTACATAGGTGTAAAATAAAACATAGATATGTATAAAAACTAATTTTCAAAACTGTAATTATAAATATAGATATACAAAATGATGAAACTACACTCAAATAACATTAACATACAAAATTTTTTATAAAAAACGCTAGTTTTCAATGGTTCCTTCAAGTTCTTAAATAATTTAAGGGTTCTGTAATGATACTCATCCTATATATATATATATATATATATATATATATCGAATACATCTCCGTTTTTAACAAGTTAGCTGAAAACAATGAAAAAAAATTATCAACATCAGTTCCAATAATACAATAACGGTACTGATGTTATCCGATCAGAATCAATTTGGTTGGTCATGATATCTACGATACCAAAAAACACTATATTTTTATAATAACGCCATCAAATTTACGGTAATGTAATGAACAAAACTAATACCGACCGAACTCGTGGTTGAACGTTAACGAACTTATTTTGTTTGTTTTAGTTTCGATATCGTTTCCAGTTTCTTTTTTTTAAAATGAGTTATCTTTTTTTTTTTTTTTTTTTTTTTTTGTATCTGGCCGTTGACAAATGCATCTTTTGGCTTTACTTGCGTTGGCTTCATGAACCTAACTGATACAAACTGAATTCGCGATCGCAACGAGAAGGTTTTACCAACCGAACCCAATTTTTTTAGTGTAGTTATGTTACCGTTTCCAATTTATTTTTTTAAATATGTTAAATTTTTTTTGTATCAGGGCGTCTATGAATGTATGTTTTTGGCTTTAGTTACAGCACCGTCATGAACCTAACCGGTACTGGCCGAATGTGAGACGACTCGCACCCACAACGAGCGGGTTTACCAACCAAATACGAATCTATTTTCTGGGTTTAGTACCGGTGCCGTTTCCTTTTTTTTTTTGTTAAATATGTTAACTTTTGGTATCTGGACGTTAAAGAATGTATTTTTTACTTATGGTACCCTCGCAAACTTAAACCAACAATGACCGTATTCATGTATTCATGCTGGCTTGCATTTACCAACCAAAAATGTCGTTTTAAATATGTTTTTTATTTTGTCATAAGTTATAAGTTATACAAGTACCAATACTGTTATCGGCGTTTACTAATTTACTTTTTTGGGTTCAATGTCGTTGCCGTAACGAACCTAACCTAGCCAATAGCGACCGCATTCGCTTTGGTGTGTCGCCGTAATATGACGGGTTTTGATATATACATTAGAAGGGTAAGGCCCATTTAAGATGTTATTTATGGGTTGCAGTTAATTATTTGGAGAAGCTCAAAGCCCAAATACCTACTTCAAAAAATTGTGACTTTTGACCTTTGAGACTCTGGGTCTTTGAGAGTTGATTACCGCAGACTCGCAGAGTAGAGGTGTATAAAACCGGTTTTAAATCCAAATCGAACCGGTTTATAAACCGAACCGGCTTGGTCAACGGCTGGTAAAAACCGGTTCGGTTTATAACCCGGTTTAGAAGCAAGATAGGTCGGCCTGGTCACGTAGGTTCGGTTTATAAACCGGTTTAACCGATTTTAAACCGGTTTTTCTCAAACCGATTCGGTTTTAAAATCGGTTTGGTAGATATTAAAGGGAACCGGTCCTGAAACTGGCGGGTTGGGTCGGTTTGGGAACCGGTTTGGGTGAAACCGGTTTTAAACCCAAACCGATCGGTTCGGTTTGCCTAAGTCCGGTCCCAAACGGTTTTTTTGTACACCTTTACTGCAGAGTGTAGCCTCAGTAGGGGTGACAATTCGCTCATCCTATTAAGGGGGTGTTTGGGATTGCTTCTTAAGCATGCTTTTTGCTTTTTGGAAAGACAAAATGTCCAAAATGCCCCTCCTAAAGCACCTAAAAGCACCAAATACAAAATGTCCAAAATGCCCCTCCTAAAGCACCAATTTGGTGCTTTTAGATGCTTTAGGAGGGGCATTTTGGACATTTTGTCTTTCCAAAAAGCAAAAAGCATTCTTAAGAAGCAATCCCAAACACCCTCTAAGATGAACTAACAAATCACTGCTAACAGATACGGGTTATATTAGGGATGAGATTTTTTTCCCGAATACCCGAACCGTAGCCGTTCAGTACCTGTACTTGTATGTGTCTATTGGGTACGGGTATGGGTACCCAAATTTACTGATTTTAGGTATATGTACTTTCGGGTATAGGTAGAGGTACAAGTACGGGTATTACGGGTACTGGTACCCGTTTAGAATATGTAGGGGTTTTTATTAGGTTTCCAACACTCATGGTTTAACTTCAAGCGGGATTTTGAAAACCTAATATATATAAGTTGAATCAGTTCCTTTTTGATCTATATGTGTACATTCATATATTGTGTAGTCGTATATTTTTATTTCATGTATGTGTAATTTTGTTCATCATTAAATAACATGTATTAACGTTCTTTCTTGTTTTTCTATAGAAATTGAGAAACAATAAGAAAAGGGAAAGAGAAAATGAAAAGATGAATATCGAGGACTAAACGAATGTTAACTTTCTTTGCATAAGTTAATTTTGTTTTAAACATTTTGATAAAAAAAAACTGTGACACTTTGTATGATTTGGAATTCATTACTTGATTTTGAATATCGAGGACTAAACGAATGGTTTATTTCATTTTTAGTTTTAGTATTATGTTTTGGTTGTGGTATTATAGATAATTGTTTTTCGGTACTGTACAGTATCGATAACAAGTTTAGTGGATTTTTTTTTTAAAAGAACAAAGTGGTACTAAGCTAGTACCGTACCCGAAAGTACATGTACCCGTGCCGGTACCTGTAACCGCACCATAAAATTAGGTACGGGTGTGGGTACCCATATTTATTTATTTTAGGTTTTCAAATACATGTATGTGTATGGATATATGTACGTACCGATCTCTTCCCTAAGTTATACGGCTAAAATACCAAATGTAGCTCAGAAATTTTCTAAGGTTATATTTAATAGTTTAAAAGAAAAAGTAACATAATCCGAGAAGATACATAAATTTATTACATTATAAATTTCACGGTTAAAAGTGCAAAATATAACTTAGAAATATATCGTGTTATAATGTATATCGCAATAGTTGTATAACTTGGTTAAAATAACACCCCCAAAATATATACGGGTTATAACATATAGAGTGATTAACCCCATACACAGCCTCGTTAATAAAACAAAACAGACACCATTTTTTCATATATATGACCCGTTCAATTGCAAGTACTTACGTGATTAATTCGTTTACAACTTGATTTATCCACTAATGATCAATCTGTCAACCTTTGATACGTTTAGATAAATGAATTAAACTGGTCGTGTTTGGGTTACACAATTTAAGTATGTACAGGTTAGGATTGATCGACTCAACCCATCAACCCATAATTAATGATTGACACCCCTATTCGATGGATGTTCACAAGCGATATAATATAAATAAACTTTCAAGGAGAAATAAAGACATCTAGAAGACTAGAAGTCTAGAACAAGAGGTATACATGTATGATGTATCTCACCACAAAGCAATTTTCTGAATCAACGCCTGATACATTGGATGATGACTGCTCCCACCAATCAATCCAAAATTCCAAATGCTTTAACATCACCAGGTTGGTATTTGAACCACTGATTGAATTAACAAATCTAACCAAGTTTAACTCTAACATATGTGATTATGTGACCTTTAACATTCGATATATGATTTTCTAATGGGAATCATATACACAAAAAATGTGAGTCATCATATTCCTATCTGTAGGGTTATAAGCATAAAATACATTTTGTTATCGAAAAGAATCCGGATTAAAAAATCCGCTTTAGTGCAGAAAAATTGAGCCATCCATGTACTTGATCTATTTCTGGTCTGATCATAATTTCTAGACTTGTTACTCTTACAATATTTAGTATAATTTGCGTTTATGTAACGAATGTACTAGAATAAGGTGTCTGTTTTCATGAGATTTATGCCAATAAAAGATAGCCAATGATCAAAAGCTTGGATATAAAGTGAACGCCTTTTGATCAATAAGTTGAATTGGACCAAATGCTATCTTTCAAATCTCTAAACTGCATTATTGTTATTTCCTAACATATATTATGTAAATTGTTTTATTTTTTTTAAGTTTTTATTTTTTACATTAAAACATTAATTTACCGTTTAATAGTATGAGCAGGAACTAGAACTTAAAACACATTATTAATAGAATAGTTTCATAAGATTATCAAAACAAGGGTGTAAAGAAGTCTGATCATTCATGATTTACTCTATCGTTCGATAAAAACTCGAATCAATCTGAGTTTGGGCTTGGACCATAGTTCGAGCCTTAGAGTCAACTATAAGATCGAGCTCATTAATAAGCGAGCTCGAACCTGAGCTTCTTACGCCAAACTTTCTTCCGCGTTGGTTTGTGTATATATCGACTATAGAGTTAGATGGAAGCTTTTCATCTCAACTTTTATATTATAATTGAAATTTTGGTTAGGTATGTTGATGTGGTTCAAAAAAATTCCAATGCTCATTGCAACATTTAGTGTACGTGTCAACTTTAATAAATCTACTAAAAGCTTAGATGATATAAAGGGGTTATTGGTCCATACCATTCTTTTAGTGTAGATAAGAAAAATGTTTGCTTTATTTCTTTCATGCATACGTGACAGAATAAGCTATTAACTTGCAACATTTTTTCATTAATCTTGTACACAACATTTTCTTTAACATTTAATAAATAATTATTACTTTAAAAACTTTATATTAACTTAAGGATGCCCAAAATTCACTATAAATACACATAAACCTCTTTCATTTCTTCCACCACTGAAACAAAGGTTACAAAGTGATATGGAGGCAACAAATGGAAGTGTTGAGACTGCGGTGCAAGCGACTGAGAGAGACGTGAAAACCATGGGTGATGGGGAGGATACTGCGGAGCAGAAGGCCGCAATGAAGATATGGATAGCCGTGGATGAGAGTGATGGGAGTTTCTATGCTCTCGAATGGGCTCTTGACCACCTCTTTGGGCACTATGAGGTTGACAAGGAGTCCCCTTTTGCCATCACTGTGGTTCATGTCCAACCGCCCTTTCAACCGACTTACACTGCTCTCCCTGTTGGTCCCGGTAAGTGGTGATGTTTAAGGGTGTTCATAGTTCATCTTGAAACCGCTCAAATTAGTCATCGGTTTGATTTCATAGCCAATTTATGATTATTTCCTTTTTTGGTCAGTTAGCCTAAAAAATTTCAACCCGTCCCAACGGTTTGGTTTACCGTTACAAGATGAAAAATAAAATAAAAAGCCAAACTGGGATATAGAATTTTTTACTATTTATTAAAGCTTCAAAATTTTCAAACTGCAGCGAATGGTTTCCTAAGGTTTTGTACGGTTATCGAATGGGGAAAAAATCCAATATGTTAGTAGCTATTTGGTTGGGTTGGTTTAATTTATAACGGTTTGGTTTGGTTTGTAATGGTCACGTTATTAATGGTTTGACTCACTGTTTGATAGTGGAGCGATTCG
Organism: Bidens hawaiensis; assembly: GCF_021521415.1. Lineage (NCBI taxonomy): Eukaryota > Viridiplantae > Streptophyta > Magnoliopsida > Asterales > Asteraceae > Bidens > Bidens hawaiensis. The sequence continues at coordinate 89,603 of NW_027504888.1, forward strand.
CTAACTTGATAATCAACATTTGAAACTGACTATTAAAATTGCTTATTTGTGATGAATCCAGTTTTATTTGCAACATCTGGGATGAGGGACTCCGTGGTGAAAGCTGAGGAAGAAAGTGCTGCTAAAATCCTTGCGCGTGCTGCAGAATTATGCGACCAACATAAGGTTAATCATGTTTCTCGATCGTCTTTATTTCATACGAATCAACCCATTTTTTCTTCTATAACATCTCATGTTCTTGATTATCACTTGAACAATTAAACAGATAAAAGCCGAATACTTGGTTTTAAGGGGAAATCCAAAGGAAATACTTGTTGAAGCCGTAGAGCAAATGGATATTGGTCTCCTGGTTGTTGGCAGCAGAGGTCTAGGCCAGATTAAAAGGTATTTAGATATTTAATTACTCCATTTAAAACCTCATATATAAGGTATTAATATAAAAAAAATCATTACTACTGTAATGGATGTATCTATAGGGCTGTACTTGGAAGCATTAGCGACTACTGTGCGCATCATGCGAAGTGTCCTGTTCTCATTGTTCGTCCGCAGAAGGCGTAATTTCTGATCCAATGAAAGTATAATAAGTATGGTGTTGATTGTGTTATTTATATATATAAGTGTATGATTGTAACCCACTTATATTGTTGTGGTGGTAAATTAAGACTATGTTGTTGTAATGCTATGAACATGATGATGTATGGATCTTTGAATTATTACTTATTTACAGTTGGGTGATATCTTTTGTATCATCATGTTTGCTCATGGAGCACGTAGAAACTAATAAAAGATTGCACCCAATTTTGAACTAGGAACAAATCAGTTCTTAGCTACGTACAACTCCAAATGGGTCCTGGGCTTATTCAATAGCCCATTTAGATCACAAAACATCAATTATTATTTTTGCTTGCTTGCTTGCTTGCTTGCTTGCATGTTTTCTAAATTAGGCCCGTGCAAGTGTGCAAGTGTGCAACTGTACAAGTGTGTATAACCTAAATGGCTAAATACATAATGATTGATTTATATCATTTCTACCTGGTTTGAACCTAAAAATTGTTAAACCTCTAAAGTTAATCAGGAGATATCTATATTGAGGGTGCTCATGTATAGTAGTTACATACTTATTTACAGGGATGAGCTTGGGACAGTACATGTATCTGTATTTGTATCTGTATCAGATTATACTCGTACAAAAAATCAATAAAAACATGTACCAATACTCGTACCAAAATTTTCGGTATGGTACGGGTGGTACGGGTATTTCGGTATAGTACCTGTTTTTGTACCATTTTGTCTTTTTATTTCCAAATCTTTGACGATCTTGAAACGGGTACCGGTACGAGTAACAAACAACATGAATTAGTCCGGTATCGGTACTTACACATGTACGTGACGAGTACCAAATTAGTACATGTACCAAATTGACCGTCGATTTTATGATAAGATAGTATTGAAAAACCCTAATTCGGTCGCCGACTTTAAGTGATTTGTTTGTTGGTTCGAGTCTTGGATTTTATATTATTTAATTTTGAAGAAATATTTGACACTTGTTCAATAATAACATAGTTGGAGAATTTATTTTATATATTAAATATAAAGAATCTCAATCAAACCCTTGTATACTCCAAACAAATACAAAATACCAAATGTACTCGTACCGTACCCGTACATGTACCAAAATCAACAAAAATGAGTATCAATACCCGTACAGATTTACCAACACTCGTACCGAATAGGCTAAATCGGTACGGGTACATGCACGTGTACAAGTATGGGTATTTGAGACAAAATGTTCATCCATACTTATTTATAAACTGAACCTGTTTGATATGGGGTAATGGAATAGAGATAAAATAAAATATACGATAGAATAAATGGATAAAAGAATGAAATGAATCATTACCATTACATTGTTATGTTTGGTTAAACTATAAAAATAAAATAAATCATTATTTCTTATAGTTTGATAGATGCTCTAAAAACTTTATAAAATTTGTTGATGTTTATCTATTTCTTTATTTTTAAGGCTATGCGTAGTGGAGAGGCTACAAATGAGGGCGAATTGCGACACGTGGTGCACAGTCAATAAGGGGTGAGAATTTGTTTTTGGTGTGTAATGGTGTAAGGTTTACAAACTGGGCCCACATTATCTTTTTTTTATTATTTTCATTTTATATTTTATAATTAAACTAAACAAATAATAACCAATTTATTTAAATAATTAAATAAAAATGTATTAAAATTAAAAAATAAATACAAAAAAATACATAAAACTAAAAAAACACACCAATCAAAAAAATATATAATAAAAAAAACACACCACAACAAAATACATATAAAAATACAAATAAAAAAAACTAATCTATTCGTCTTCGTCCTCGTCTTCGTCCTCCTCCTCGTCTTCAACCTCGTCTTCGACCTCAATGGGATGATTATCTCACACGTGTTGAACCAAATCTGCATTCAGTTGGTTATGTATATCACTTGATGTGAGCTGCTGAATGTTATATGTTCGTTGGTCTTGGGTTGGTGCAGGGAGCTGTTCTAGAACGCTTCCTGGTATATAGTGTTGACGTATTGTTTTTCCCTCGTCTTCTAAAATCATATTATGCAACATGATACTCGTATACATGGCATCGCTCATTTTTGCCAACGACCATACACGACATGAGTTTTTCACATAATGCCAACGTTTTTTAGAACCCTGAAACACCTCTTGATATCCTTTCTCACAGACTCTTTGTTCTTCTTAAAATATTATCTTTTTTCTTCGATCGGGTCTTAAAACGTTTTGAAGATGATCAAGTACTCTGGATATATCCCATCTCCCAAATAGTATCCGTGACGACAGAAGGTATCGTTGGCATAAAACGGTAAGACCGGTATGCTACGGCTGATGTAATACTTTAGCATGGGTGACGCGTTGAGAACGTTAATGTCGTTGTTGGACCCGACTGAGCCGGAGTAGGCTGACCAAATCCAGAGGTCGTGTGAACAAATGGCTTGAAGACTAACCGTTGGCACTCCATGGTCACCACGAGTGTATTGACCTCGCCATGCGGTTGGACAGTTGGACCAATCCCAATGCATGCAATCTATACTCCCGATTATGCCTGGAAAAGAATGTTTGCTTTCGTGTACATCGTATATGCGAGTCAGGTCGTTTGAAGTTGGAATCCTCAGATAACGACGAGAGTATAATTGTATTATTCCTATACAAATAAATTATTAAAAACTATTTATATTAAAAACAATAATTAATACAAACAATTTAAATTTTACCGATGCAAAAATCCTCCAACGCATCTCTCGTCGTTTTTTCAGCCATCTTTAAATACTCGTCGTTGATGTCGGTCGTGTTGCTGTATGCGAGGATGCGTAGAGCCGAAGTACACTTTTGGATGGCGGAGAATCCTAAATATCCTCTTGCGTCGGGTTTCTGTTGAAAATACTCATACTACCGCTCCATATCTCCAACGATGCGCAAAAATAAACGCTTTGACATCCGAAAACGACTTCGAAACATAATGTCATTAAATGTAGGTCTGTCGTTGAAGTAGACCTTCATCAAACGATCGTTCGCTTGCTTACGATCCCGAAGGATATATGACCGTCTACGTGGTGGCGAATCGCTAGTAGAGCCGGACACTATGTTATTGGCGACGGCCCGAACCACTTTCGTGACCTCTAAATGCTCTTCCGCCACTCGTCGATGAATCTGATGAATTCTTTGACTCTCCTTGATTACTTGATCCCAAATCTCGGCAGAATTCGTGGAATCCGGGAAATCCATTGAATTTGAAGAGGTATGAAATGATAAAAATGATTGGTATTTTTATGTTTGAGTTTGTGTACGATATGGTGAAAATGGTTTAATTGGTTTGATATTTATATCAAGTTTTTAATTTAATTCTTTTTTTTAATTTGACCGTTATCCAACGGTAGAAGAATATTATATTATTTTTTTCCTTTCTTCCGGGATAATAGCAATCCGCCCCCGCCTCTTTTCGCCCCAATATCGCCCGGGGGGGGGGGGGTTCCTCCATTTTGTCGCCCAATTTCGCCTCAATCATCACCCATTACATATTGCCTAACAGCTGTTCACATCTGGTTGATATTATATTACTTGATTGCAACCTGGCTAATATATTATGACATTGACCAAACACTAAATAAGAAGTCTAGTAAAAACTCTATAAAATTTGTTCACCATGTTCCTCGATTATGATGTTTTATTATTTAATTGCAACTTGGCTAATAAACTATAACCAAATAACCAATCAATAAATAAGAAGTATACTCAAAACTTTATAAAATTTGTTCACATATAATCAACTAGTTTTTAACCTTTGTATTACGGAGGTTGTTTTATATTGTTTGTTCTAATATTTATTTATTTTTTGAATTTATATTTTTTTTTATTGTATGAAAGTTAATAATATACTTATGATTTGATAATAAATTGTTTCACAAATAAATGAGATGTTATAACCTGGTTTAAAAGCTATATGGTTTTAATAAGACCCAAGACCCGTTTATATTTTTTACTATAAAATTGGTTTTCTAATTATAAATAATATTTATGAAAGTTAATAATACACGTATGGTTTAATGAGACCCAAGACCTGTTTATTTTTTTTTACTATCAAATTGGTTTTTTAATTTAAATAATATATATATCTTTTTTTAAAATAAATCATATATTAATTTTTATTATATCCTATTTTATAGGATTTTTTACATCAATAATTTGATGAAAATAATTTTAATTTAATGAGATGTTATAACCCGTTTAAGGAATATCGTTCGCTTCCAATGTATACAGATCAAGGTATAGTTAGTTAAATTATTATTATAGGAATTATAAGCTTTGTCTAAAAAAAAGTTCAACAGGTTGGCGAAGAAGGTTTAGGTATGGATAACTTATTATAGAAAGCATAGAAGATGCAATAATTTATAAAGTGGGAGGTTTATAGTCATACACACACACACACACTGAACGTTAGTCTAAAATCACCTTCCTTCTTCCCATCGATCATGTCTTCCTCTTTTGACAGAAAGTTTAATTCCTTAAAAATATCCCTAGAAGAAATAAAGAAAGTTACCAACAACTTTGGTGATGAAAACCTCATTCTACAAAATGGATCTGGAACGATCTACAAGGGACAACTCGAGAGATCCGAAAAATTAATTGATATTGTTGTACGGAGGTTCAGTCGTAAATCCTGGAGAAGCAGAAAAGAGTTTATGAAGGAGATTAAGATGCTTATTGCTCTCAAGCATCCGAATCTGTCCACTATTGTTGGGTTCTGTGATGAGGATGATGAAATGATCATCATAACCAAGTTTGAGGCCAAGGGAAGTCTTGACCAATACATAAGTGACCCAACCCTCAGTTGGACCCAACGGTTGCAAATACGTATTGGTATTGCAGAGGCACTGAGTTTTATCCACTATGACAAGTCAGGAAAATTTAGTGTCATACATAGCAATGTTAAGAGCTCTAAAATTTTACTAGATGACAAGTGGGAACCGAAACTATTTGGTTTTGAGCTTAGCAAGATCCAAGTAGTGGCTCGAAGGCAAGGGCTTGTCCTTAGCCGACTTATAAGCGGCACAGGTGCGTATGTGGATCCAGCATATGTAAAGTCTGGAGGTGTTACCCACAAGTCGGACGTGTATTCCTTGGGTGTGGTTTTATTTGAGGTCCTCTGTGGGAAGAAAGCCTAAAGTGCCTTCACATGAGGTGCACATGACCCGTATTTAACTAAAAAAACTAACCCTCGTTAGTGAAAAAGACGAACCGTACAACATGTTTTGAACATAATTGATGTTTTCTGTCATTAATTTGCCAAAGGACGTTCATTGAAAAACCGTACAAACATAAAGGACGTGTTTTGCCTTTTTGTCTTTTATTTGTATTTGATCAAAACCCTATAAATATAAACCTTTTTAAAACCCTTCAACGGATTATCAAGTTTACCCACATATTACAAGGCTCGTTTTTTGGTTGACCCATTTTTAACGAATCGTATACATGTTAATTTGTTTAATAAACCGGTCGTATCATGCCGATCACCCAAAACTTGTTATTTTTGTGTCGTGTTAGATATGATCACCCCTAGACATCCTCTTGATGCATGGCCAGAGTCATGATCAACTCATAACTCACATCTTTTCTTTTTTTTTTTTGGACATGATGCCTTTGCATACATCTAATCTATCAGGGTCGTTAGTTTGGGCGTAGTGTCCTTTTGTTACTTCAATTTTCCACGTCATCCACATACTTAATTTAATTGAAATCTCATATTAATTTCTTCAATGACAAAAACGTCAAAGTAATCTTAATGCTATATTTTGCGGAACAGATGATACTTACTTTTTTGAAATCTTGTATTTTTATGTTGATTATAATAAACTTATTTTTAAACAGGAATGAAAAGGTACTCGCATAATACTTGTTAATTCACTAGCATCTTTAATTAATGCATTTCTGGTCTTACTTTTCCCTTGGCACATAATGTTGCAGGGGAAAGATTTTGAACACTTGAAGATTGGCTTTGATGCTATAAAGACAGCCGAGAATTTTGATAAAAAATATTACCTCGGGCATGGAGGTTATGGCATCGTGTATAAGGCACAACTTGAACATTATGATTCCTCTGTGCTTAAAGACAATGAAGAATCGGAACTGCCTAAGAAACGTAGCACCTTAGCCATAAAATATATCCTTAAGAGAGAAGGCCCAGAAGGAGAAAAAGGTTTCATTGCAGAAATTGCAACACTTAGTAGTTGTAAGCATCCCAACATAGTATCTCTTCTTGGCTTCTGTCATGAAGATCCTCATATGATTCTAGTCTATGAACTTGTTTCTAATGGAAGCCTTGCTGATTATTTGGGAAACGAAGGAAAGATGACTAATCTTACTTGGGCGCAACGAATAAAAATATGCATTGATATTGCATGTGGGTTGGATTATGTTCATACCCCCATGAACGAAAACGGAAACACAAAAGGAAAGATAATCCATGGCGACATAAAAAGTGCCAATATTCTATTGGACGAGAATTTGAAAGTGAAGATTGCTGATTTTGGACTCTCGAGACTCCAACCCCTCAATCATATACAGAGTACTATTGTAACAAGCACACTTATAGGCACAAAAATGTATTGGGATCCCGAATATGCGACTTCTGGTCACTTGAAAGTAGAGTCGGATGTTTACTCTTTTGGGGTAGTTTTATTTGAGCTCATGACCGGGAGATTGGCTTATGATCCAGACTACATCAAGCAAAATGAAAAGGGTCTTGCACCCATTGTGCGACAAAACTTCGAACAAGGAACATTAAAGGAAATGGTGGATCCTAAGTTAAAGGAAGAAAGTGATGGATATGGTTTTACTCTAAGTAAAGGACCCAATAAAGATTCTTTGCATATATTTTCAAAAATTGGGTATCAATGTTTGTCCGAAAAGCAAGAAAAACGTCCTAAACTGAAAGTTATCACCAAGGAACTTGAGAAAGCGTTAAAGTTACAGGTAAGTCAAAGTCCTAACAACTATAAGCTGTCATTTCCTCTTCATCTTCTTTTATTTCTTATAACAAAATGCGAGTGGTGACAATGTCATCTAGAAACATAAAGCAAAGCAATTATGGATCTCTATTTAAAGGGTTCTTGGTTTTTACTTCTTTTTAACAACATCATACGTTTTCTAACACTACTACTAAATATAAGTTCGATTTACTTTTTGAATAATCCTCAAACTGATTGTCTCGTGATTAACAACAGGAAACTCACAAGGACGGCCTCCGAATATCACTTGAAGACATACAAAGGGCCACACAAAACTTCAGCGATAGAAATCTTATTGGGGGTGGAGGATTTGGAAGAGTATACAAAGGGGAAATTTTACATGATAAAGAACCTACCCCCATTGCTATAAAGCAACTTGACATGCGGCATGGGCAGGGAGAGCAAGAATTTCTGACTGAAGTTGAAATTCTATTTGAGTATAAGCATGAGAATATTATTTCTTTTGTAGGATACTGTGATGAAAAAAATGAGAGTATCTCTGTCTTTGAGTATGCCTCTATGGGAAGTTTGGATAAGCATTTGAAAGATTCTAGTCTTACATGGACGAAACGACTTAAGATAGGCATTGATGTTGCAATGGGGTTGAAATTCCTCCATGGAGGTGGCTCAACACAAGCTGCCGTGATACACAGAGATATAAAATCGACCAACATTCTACTAACCGGTGATTGGAAGGCAAAAATTTCAGATTTTGGGTTGTCCATAATAACAGCAATTGATGACGAAATGGACTTTGAGTTTGATGAAGCTTGCGGAACTGTGGGCTACATTGACCCGCTGTACCGCAAACAGGGTTTCTTAACGAGAGAATCCGATATATATTCACTTGGAGTGGTTTTATTTGAGATTATGTGTGGAAGATTCGCCATGCTTTATGATTACCATAAGAATGAACATATGAGTGAACATACGGTTCTTGTAGATCTGGTTAAATGTCACTATGAAGAAGAAAAACTTGATGAATTGGTGTTTAACGATATAAAGCATATGATCGTGCCAGAATCGCTAGCTGCTTACCAATGTATTGCATATGAGTGCTTACATGACGAGAGAGAGAAGCGACCGACAGCCAGTAAGGTGGTAGCAAAACTAAAGGAAGCATTGAATTTCCAAGTAAGTTTTCATTGTTTTACATATCAAACTAGAGTATTCGTTAAAGAAATAGCGAATCAAAAGATATCAAGACCGAAAACAAAAATGTGTTAGAAATCCATTGGGTAAATTAATGTTGACTATTTAATAACATACAGGAAGATATTGAAATATGGGAGGCCAAGCTACCTAAAGACTACAAAGAACTAATCCAGATGTCAAAAACCCCAGAAAAATACGCTAACATGAGCAACAAAGATCTCTACGAAATATTCTCCAATGGAATCCTTCTTCAAAAGGGAAAAGTGGTAATCGGATCTTTCTCATTTTCAGTTTTATATCTTTTGTTCACTTCTTTAAGTTGTATGAATCTTTTAGTGGAGCGTTTCCAAAGTGATTAATTTACAAACATTGTATTTCATTTGTTTTGTGAAACAGTTCTTCTCACTAAGCAGCAATGAAGAAAGAAATGAAATGATATCAGCGACAACGTTTTCATATGAAAATAGCGGATTACATAAGCAAAGATCTATTCAAAAATCAAGGTATCACGTGTTTCATGTTAAATGGAAGTGCACCTGCAAAGCTGTACTTGATTTATAAAATTAAAAAAATGCATAGAAGTGTTAATGTGGGATGGTAATGCTTGGTGAGACTAATATTAACTAAATCTTACATGTGCAGATTTCAAAGAGTGTTGAGGATTACAGATGTGAACCTCAAGTACAAACTGGAGAGTGAAACCTTACATGCATATTTTGCAACATGGGAAGATGACGAGTGGTTGATGATAGAATTGTGTCGATTATTACCAGACAAGAAAGATGTTGATTTTGAGGTTCTACTTGAGAGCATGTCGCGAAACTATTGTGGATTTGGTGCAATCTACATTGAGGGTATCCATTTTCAAGCCATCAATAATGCAACTATGAATGTACTACTTTTTTTTCCTTAGCCTCTTGATTTTTTAATTTATATTTAACAAAACAAATTAACTTAACTACAATTGTACAGCGATAATTTACATTTAATGACTAAACATATTGTAGTCTTCGTGATTTTGATGATCAGATATATATTATCTTGCGTAACACAGGTAAGACCTGAAGAAAACGAGAAGCTAAAAGGAGTAGAAAGAGACTTGAAAGCAAACTCAGATTCTGTGCAACAAGTGCCAGTTGATAATGACGGAAAAACCCAACCAGAATTTGATAAAAAGGTTTTATATTTTAAAAAATTGTATACATATAGAAAAGTATAATACTGTTCAGTAACAATGTACTTGTTTTTTATTTTGATTAACAGTTAAGCGAAGCGAACGGGAACAAATGCCACATGCTTTCAGCAAAGATGGTTTTAGACGACTCTTCTAATGTGAAGTGTTTTAAATGGAAATCTCTTGCTGAATCCAGGTTTGAATTATGATACAACTTATGCATATATATCAGTTATATTATAGTTTTAGTCTTAAGCTAACTTATTATTTCACTATAAAGCACAAGCAGAGGAAACTTCAAAGAGGTGGCAGAGTTTGTATCACACCAAGTATTTGAGATCAAATGTGAGATCGAAACGCAGAAGTTATCGTTAGATACAAATTATGCATGTCATCTCATATTCGAGCTATCAGAAAAATGCCATGGATTGCATTGTCCGGTGAAAGTGCAGGATGTACTCCTTAGGAAAAAGAAAGAGTTTAAAGTTATTTTTTTCAGAACTCCAAGATATATACACTTAAAAGGGAATGGAAGGGTCCCGGAGCACAGAGAAGACGGATTGATGGAAGTTATTGTGTGGGAATTCAACTTGGTTAACGATGATCATGTTCCTATGAGTTTGAAATTGAGATGCTATGAAGGAAACATGTCTGGTCTTATTGTATATGCCGTTGAATTTCGACCCGTATGAGGTTTTTACAAGAAAAAACTTTGATCATGTTATGTTCGCAATATTCAAAGTCTAGTGAATTGTGAGTGTCCGGTGTTTACAAACTTATAGATACAAATATTATCACTGGGTTTCGGGCCGTCATTTAAGGATAAGCAAAGCTAAACGAGAAACTGATTACGATAATTAAACAGAGACAAATGCAAATGAATCATTGAACTTACACCACATATAACATGATTTGCCAAAGCGCTAAACATAATTAATCAGAATGCAGGGAACACATACATTGAAAAGGAATCATACTTGTAGCAAAAAGGATAACGATTAATAAATAATAACACTAATCATAGATTTACCTGATATGAGCAACCGAATCAATAAACAGGGAATATATATCAATAAATCAAGTTTCATGAAATTCTGTGTGAATTGTATCTACTAGCAAGTAATAATCCGATAAACTATTCAAAAACCTTTATGATGTGTTTCTTTTAGGATAACTTTGACCAGTTAGTTAAAAGTTAAAACAACAGACCATGTAGTTTAGTTGTACAGTGCAATTAAATAAATAAAAACAATACAACATACCTTGAGACTTTGACTCATTTGAATACTTTGACTGGGCTTTCGGTTTCATTTAAGGAATTCAAATGAAAATTCAGATTTTAATTTTGGGTGATGCATAAGTCCAAATCACGATAATTTAATAACCCAACCTGAACAAAAACTGATTTAAATTTCGGGTGGCTCAATGTGTATAGAGTTATCAATTTTCGACGTGACAGATTTTAAAACCCTAAAATAATAATTTAATCGGGCTTAAGCATTGCAATTTCATACACCACCATGAATCTTCACACACTACTTTACGCCTATACGGCTCGTATAGAGCTATACAGGTCGTATAGGACCTGACTCTATACGAGTTGTTGAAGTTCTATACAGACCGTATAAGCTGCAAAAGGCTGGTTTTTTTTTCTCCGTAGGCCTATATGACCCGTTTAACCCTATACGAACATCATAGGCCTCTACAGTCACCATGGACCAATTCTTTTTTATTCAAAGCATCAACGGATCTCTTTCAAAATAGCCCATTTACAACATAAAATCAACCAAATGGTGATTTTAGGCCGACATGCAATTAATAGATGATCCGAAAGAAAAGTATTTGTAGATTTAACTCCTTAAAACATTTCGATTCCAATGTTGTTTTTTTAAAAGTGTAATGTTGTTTTTTCAATTTGAGAAACATTTTTTCTTATGGGTGATGCTTGCTTTATTGTGTGTAACTATTGTATGTATCGAAGTTTTAAATTTACATTTTAATGTAATACATTTTTATTTTTATTACATTATAAAGATTTACTATTATGCTAGGTGACTTGGTAGATAAAACGTTTTTTTAATAAAAAAAATATTTAATATATGTATCGTATATTGTTATATATTATATAATTTTCACTTACGATCACTCTTGCCTGCTATATATTAATATAATAGGTTATAGAAGAGTGAAATTTGATATGAGCCGTCCGATAAGATCCAAAATTGAATATTGGCCATTCGATAAGGATGAATTAAGAAGTGGTTAATTTTCATCACATGTAACTACCCTCACTAACCCATTTATACGGGTAACCACCCACTACTAGACATAGTTATTCCCACTCGACTATTAGTATAATTATACTAAATTCTACCACCTAAAAAATTGCATGTAACTAACTTAGTGTTAACTTCCCACTACCCATGTCCACATTATGTATGTGATGAGTAGTTATTTTGTGTGGTGGGTCAAATGTGTTGGAAGGGAATAGGTGTAGTATTGGGTAGTTACATACTTTTATTTTCGTTCATAGCAGTTAATGTATATATTGCAGTTCCTATAAAGTTGGGATGTGGTGATGCAGTTGCTTTGAATTTTGTTTGCTTATAAATGTAGTTCTGAGGTTCATTTTTAATTGTGTTGCTAAGTAATTTCGTCATGAATAAATAGTTAAATCATCACACATCCTTGTATGATGAGGAGGTACTTTAATTCAGTTTTTTGTTTCTAAGTTTCTTATACTTTATCCTCTAATGATTGATATTTTCCTACTTGTAAAACAACGTTATTGAAACAGGAAGCAAGTTTTATGAAGTACATGTGGAGGTAAGCATGTTTGAGTTATTTGAGTTTCTAATGTGTTTTTTTTGTTGCTGAACTTTTATTCTTTTGATATTACATAATATATATATGAAATTTGATACCATGATTGTGTCTTTGTATATTCTAAGTTTTTGCGGAAACTCAAAAACAGTTGCAACAGATCAATGGTTTTATTATTAGTATTATTATTATTGTTATTTGATTTTTTTATGTGTTATTGTTTCCTTAATTGTAAGGATCTAACTTGTAAATATGAATTTGTGTGTTACACGAACTTCCTAACTGTTTTTATTTGTGTTTTTAGCTGCACAAACTTGAGAAGGCCGTTGGTGAACCCACTTATGTTAAACAGGTAACAACTTAACTTGCTTATTTGTTCACTAGCGTACTCAAATCAAATGCCAACACCTGTACCATTATGCTACTAATAGGAAGAAGATTCATTTTGGGGAACTTGAATGACTTTGATAATATCTCACTGTATTGTTCTTGCCAAAAGGATATTGTTGTCGACATTAAGGATGAGGTACTTATTTCTTACTTGTGTTTACTTGAAATAACTAACAATTGATTAAATATTTTGTCTTAGAATCGCAATGCTAACCGACTCAAGAAACGGTCTTGCGCACTCGATAAGTGGAAATGGGAGGATGTGATAGAGATTGCAAGTTCCAAAGATGAGTCAGAAGAGGCTTGGGTGCCTATTAAGAGGAGGACTAACAATGATCGTTTTGTAAATCGAGTTGATCTTGATTGAGGACCGTATCGCTTAATGTTTTAATATTGAATTTTTTAAGTACTATAATTTTGTAGCTAGACTTATGTTTTTATATCAGTTGTTTCCATTTTTATGCATGTTTCGCTTTTTTGTTTGAAGCTTCAGCTTTGTAACCGTTCATTTTAATGTTGAATTATGTCACTATTGCATTTTCAAACTCATAACCAATATGAATTATATTGTTCAATTCTTATCTATTTTATTTAAGATACCATAAGCAATCATTCATGAATGTTTTTGAATTAATTTTGTTTTGCTTTTATATTCTTATATTACTATTTGAGACTATAGTTATGATAGTTAAAAGAATATTATAATCAGTTTATAACTTAATAGTTGTTTTGGACAAAAATCTGTTAAGGATCAAGTATCCAAATCTGTTATGTGAGGTAAGGTGCTAACTTGATAATAACAAGTGTGTAATCGTAATATTGGTGAACACAAAGGTTTGATTACGAGGGAAAAATCTCTTAACCAAGATAGTCTTACTTCGGTCAAAACTTATCAAGGTAATCTTTGGTAAAATAACTCCGGTCAAGGATTAATAAGATATTCTTTGGTCGGATTACTTTAGTCAATGATCAACAAGGTAACCTTTGGTCGATGAGTATATGATTATCGTGATCACCGGCACAAAAAACCCCCGGACGGTGAAAATTATCACCGTTAAGTTTATTAATGGTAAAAATCGGGTTACAAATGTGGTGGAGTTTATGATCGAGATTACAAAGTTTGCTAGTGTGTAGAGAGAGTATTTACTTCTGCTCTAGTGTGTGTGTCAGTACATGTGTCATCTCTACTCGATCATAGCTCGTTTAAATAAGATAATAATATTAACAATATCTCCTAATTATCCGGAAGTCTTCCACTTAGCCGCTCCACGATCTTTGACCACGTGCCATTAGCCATCCAGCAGCGATATAAGCGGTAGACCAAGTCTAAATACCGTTGTTATTTAAACATCAATCTTCTAGAGAATTCATCCATAATCAGCTATGTTGAAGTAGGATCCTGGATCCATGCTCCAGCTAGAGGTTGCTATATGAAGATAGTTGATAAATACGTCTAATAGTTGCCACACCTGTCTAACACATTACCATACTAAACGCAAATAAACAAGTAATACCGAGGATCGTCGATCCCTTATATCCTGATACATGTTTCAAGGATAACCTATCCACAAGACAGTTAAGGTTAAAGGATCCTCAGTATAAAATTCATGGCCTAACAATAGTGTTAATTAAACTTCCATTTATGGTCCACTACCAATTTATAGATGACGGTGGTTTGAAGTCTAACTGTTGTTTAGTGATTATAGGTTAGATTAAAGTAGTTGTTTGCACACAACATGGAAACTCAGCAGATACGTACTTATCAATAGCTTCGATTGTTGTAAGCTTAGCTTCATGTTGTAAAAAAAATGTGACAATGTGGTAGACCGCGATTTTGAAATTCGATCGTGTAAATTACTACATAAACAAAAAAATAAAAAGTTAATCAAAAGGCATCATCATATGTTATGTTAAGACATGCAAAGTAAGCTAATGTTTATATAATACACTGGGTAGTAACATACCTGCTTTAGTTGGAACAAAGATTTTTTTCTTTATTTCATTGATAAGTTTAGTAAGCTTTATCTTAAACACACGTGCCACGATGTCGGGTCGATCTGATGCAGCCATACCAGGAGTTGTCGCGTTAATGTGCCTTTTAATTTCTGACCATTTGGAGTTGCATGTCATTGTGATAAAAAGGTCAGAGGACCAGCCCAGCGACACACAACCATTGCGTCCTAATATTGTTGGATCATATATCTAGGACCGCTGGTAAATGATGCTGGTAATATAACACGACGACCAGTTGATTCTCCTGTTGTCTCTCCCCTGGCAATACTGCTGGCAATAAATCAACGTTAAAAAATTGATTTATTTCTTAACACAATGACGTTAGTGTTAGTCATTTTAATGACCTACCAACGAAACTTGATGTTTGTTATTATTTTTAGATTTATAATGATTTAATTAGACATACGTACATTGATATACATATTTAGTGATGTCTAACGTTGGGTAGTACAAAAACATACAACTAATTCTCATACCACACATTATATAGGAAACAAGAAACAACCCCAAATGATATCAGTTTATACGTCAAAATACAATTATGCATATGAATTAATGTAGTCGTCATATTCATGCGTTGATGTTCCCGTCCACCGGACGGAAAAAATACTAGTTGGAACTGGAGTGGGTTTAGTGATAACTCTAAAAAAAATGAGAACCGGCTCGAGGTTTCTTGGAAAAAAGAAGTTTACTTCGTATTTAGGTTTGTAGTCACTCACATACTATTATCATGAATACAGGTTTCTAGAAGCGGTTGAGCTTTCATCAGAACAAGTATATATTTCAAATCAAATGCACGATCGAAACCCAAAAGTTGTCACCAAAAGAAAATTAAATGTTAATGGATAAATCCAAGTCAATCTATCGTGTTTTGTTATCATTTAAAATTATTGGTCATGTTATTTTACATATGGAAACAAAAAAAATGAGAAGAATGAAAATTATTTATAGCAAAAAAAAAAGAATCCTAAAAAAATAGTGAAATATTAATTAGAAAGATCATAACTCAAAATTTAATTAAAAGAATAAAAACACAAAAATATTTTCACCGTCTTCCTCGTTCTCAAATAAAAAAAATAAAAATACACACAATGTTGAGGAAAAAAATCATTGTCTTTTTCGTTTATTTTCGCAATTGATTTATCATTTTTTCTTGGCATTGTGTATCTTTTCTTGATATTGTGTTATATTTTTCAATATTATGTCATTTTTTATTTGTCATTGTGTTATATTTTTGATATATTGTGTCTTATTTTTATTTATCACTGTGTTTTTTGTTTATTTATGTTACCGTGTATTTTTTCTCAGCATTGTGTATTTTTGACTTCGTCACTTTTTTTTAACGGGAATAACGGGAAAACATTTTAGTTTTTAAATGTTTTTGTTTTTCATTTATATCTTGGGTTATGATTTTTTTATTTTCTTTTGAGGGTTTTTTTCCTTTTTTTCCTCATAAATCATTTTCACATCTCTCATTTATGTCATATTTTAATTTTTCCGTTAAAATTATTATCCATGTTTAAATATTGTATTGATGATGTGTGAGCATGTGAACTTATCTTGTCATGACAAAGAAAAGATTATTATATTACAAGTAACGACACAAGACATTTAATGAATGATTATATTCTAGTGCAAGTTGGCTAATCTACTTGCATCTAAAACAGTTTTTTAATTCATATAAAAAGTTAACGACAGCTGTTTATTGAGATCTCATCAAGACTAGAGTCACGACTCACGAGGACTAGTTCAATCTTTCCTTCTTGTTTTATCTGTGTGTGTGTGTGTGTGACTTGATTGACAAACACAAATAGATCATCATGTCTTCTTTTGGCAATAAGTTTGATTACCTAAAACTCCCACTCATAGACATACGCGACGCCACCAACAATTTTGCTATCGGAAGAGGCGGATTTGGAAAGATCTACAGGGGAAAACTCTTAATGTCTGAAAATAATAACTTGATTGATGTTGTTGCACGGAGGTTGGATCCTACGTTTGGGCAAGGGACAAAAGAGTTTCAGACAGAGATTGTGATGCTCGCTACTCTCAAGCATCCAAATCTTGTCTCTGTTGTTGGGTTTTGTGATGAGGATGATGAGATGATCATCATAAACAAGTTTGACTCGAAGAGAAGTCTTGACAAATACTTAAGTGACCCTATTACACTTACATGGACTCGAAGATTGCAGATATGTCTTGGTATGGCACGCGCACTCAGCTACATCCACTATGACCAAGGACGCGATTTTAGCGTCATACATCGTAATATCAAAAGCTCTAAGTTTTTATTAGATGACCAATGGGAACCAAAACTATCTGGTTTTGGATTGTCCACGATACAATCAGCAGCTCAAAGGCGTGGTCGTGTCCTTGACCATGCATGTGGCACGCACGGGTATGCAGACCCTTCAAATGTATTGTAATGACCAAATATTTAAAAGCATTTTTCAATAATAAAAGGAAAAAACAAAACAGAAAATTCCTAACGAAAACAATATTAAGCCACTTTAGGTATTATATTAATATAAATATGCATGAAAAGAATTCTTATCAAAAAAGTCAGAGCAAAATAATTACGAACATGAACAAGAAGATAAGATCGAATATAATTAAGTATAATAAATTAATATAGGGAAGGTAATATCCATCCATTCATCCATATCTAGTATCCTTAGTCCTTACCTTCGTTAACAAGGGAAAAGAAATTATAAATACAATGTATGTAAGCTTTAACCCTCACACCATTCTGTACTCTTAAAAGTCTAATTCCAGCAACGGCTCTTGTTTACGGTAAATCGAAAAGAACTAAAACCAACCTTCCATCGTACTGCACTTTTTCCGGCGAACCGGAATGAACCGAAATACTAAAATAGTTGCTTTGTTAACTGTCGAAGCACGAAATGAATCTAACCTGATCCATGACGATGTTTCCACGGATTTTCGAGATGAACGAACCACGTCTTGATCTTCTTCTTCTGCGGCAGCGCCGGTGACCTGCAATGTTGAAACCTGCAATGGTTTCGGGGGTGTGGAGGCGACTGCTAAGATATCCTGAGGATTTCTTGTTCACAGACACAAAAAGTGGTGGTGGCTCTTATTGAGCATGACCCCCTAACAAGGAGGTGGAGACCTCCTTATATAGAGAGCCTCATGGCCACCATCATGATACCCTAATGGGCCTAGCCCAGTTAGGGTTACCTCCACAAAACCCCCTCAGCCCAATAACATTGTATTAGTCCATGTAATAAAATAAGCCAAACATAATAGATTTAGGGTCGTAGAACCGGGTTTTAGTACCATACCCCTACAAGCCCCCAAGTCTAGCGTTGCTCCTGGGCGCGCAAGCGTCTAGGTGGAGCGCTGGACTTTATAAGGTGTGAGGCGGTTTTTTCCCTTTTCTTTGGCCTTGTCTTTATTGTCTTTTGAGTTTTGAGAGGTTTTCTTCATGATGGTGACATGTTGTAATAAAAGCCTGCGCGCGAGGCGACTTACGAGCTATAATAATAATGAAGCTTGCGCGTGAGGCGACTTACGAGCTATAATAATAACAGCTTGCGCGCGAGGCGTCTTATGAGCTGTAATAATAATGAAGCTGGCGCGAGAGGCGACTTACGAGCTATAATAATGAAGCTGGCGCGAGAGGCGACTTACGAGCTATAATAATAATGAAGCCTGCACGCATGGCGACTTATGAGCTGTAATAATAATGAAGCTGGCGCGAGAGGCGACTTACGAGCTATAATAACAATGAAGCCTGCGCGCATGGCGACTTATGAGCTGTAATAATAATGAAGCTGGCGCGAGAGGCGACTTACGAGCTATAATAACAATGAAGCCTGCGCGCATGGCGACTTATGAGCTGTGAAAGTAATAAAGCTTGCGCGCGAGAGGCATCTTATGAGCTTTGAGAATAATAATTGAGCTGGCGCGTGAGGCGACTTACGAGCTGTGAAAGTAATAAAGCTTGCGCGCGAGAAGCGTCTTATGAGCTTTGAGAATAATAATTGAGCTGGCGCGTGAGCCGACTTACGAGCTGTGAAAGTAATAAAGCTTGCGCGCGAGAGGCGTCTTATGAGCTTTGAGAATAATAATTGAGCTGGCGCGTGAGGCGACTTACGAGTTGTGAAAGTAATAAAGCTTGCGCGCGAGAGGCGTCTTATGAGCTTTGAGAATAATAACAGCTTGCGCGCGAGGCGTCTTATGAGCTGTGTGAATAATAAAGCCTGCGCGTGAGGCGACTTACGGGCTGTAAGAATAATAACAGCTTGCGCGCGAGGCGTCTTATGAGCTGTGTGAATAATAAAGCCTGCGCGTGAGGCGACTTACGGGCTGTAAGAATAATAACAGCTTGCGCGCGAGGCGTCTTATGAGCTGTGTGAATAATAAAGCCTGCGCGTGAGGCGACTTACGGGCTGTAAGAATAATAACAGCTTGCGCGCGAGGCGTCTTATGAGCTGTGTGAATAATAAAGCCTGCGCGTGAGGCGACTTACGGGCTGTAAGAATAATAACAGCTTGCGCGCGAGGCGTCTTATGAGCTGTGTGAATAATAAAGACTGCGCTTGAGGCGGCTTACGAGCTACTTTATGTCACGCGCCACGTGCAGATGTTGCATGCGCGTGCGCGTAGACTTTGGTTTTGTGTTATGCGCCACGCGCAGATGTTGCGTGCGCGTGCGTGTAGACTGTGACATGTGTGAGCATGTGATGCGTAAGCATGTGTAATATGCGTGAGCATATGTGATGCGTGAGCATATGGTATGAGGATTCCCAACCCCTAAGTTTGGCGCGTAGCCATATGGGATATTATGAGGATTCCCAACCTTGAAGTTTGGCGCGTAGCCATATGGGATATTATGAGGATTCCCATCCTTGGCGCGTAGCCATATGGGATATTATGAGGATTCCCAACCTTGGCGCGTAGCCATATGGGATATTATGAGGATTCCCAACCTTGAAGTTTGGCGCGTAGCCATATGGGATATTATGAGGATTCCCAACCTTGGCGCGTAGCCATATGGGATATTATGAGGATTCCCAACCTTGGCGCGTAGCCATATGGGATATTATGAGGATTCCCAACCTTGAAGTTTGGCGCGTAGCCATATGGGATATTATGAGGATTCCCAACCTTGGCGCGTAGCCATATGGGATATTAGGAGGATTCCTAACCTTGAAGTTTGGCGCGTAGCCTGATGCGCGCATGCACGGCGATAGAGTGGTGACTCGCGAGTGCTCGTGCATGGCGGAGGTCTCTTGCGCAAAACCCAGATGGTGGTTTCCGCGGCGGCACATGCACGGCTGCGGAGTGAGAACCCACGGGCGTGCGTACATGGCGGCGGAAGTCTGGTAATTTCTGGATCTGCAATTTTAGAGTCAGATCTGCAACTTTAGACCTAAAATCCAGGTCTGTAATCTAGACCTAGATCTGTAAATCAGATCTGGACAGATCTGAAGTCCGGAGCAGATTTAAAACCATCACAGATTCGGAGATCTGATCATTCGAATCACGGATTTTCCTTCTTGCCCAGATCTGGAAGCCTCTTTTTAGATCTATGGATCTTTTTGAGCTTTAATAGAACAAGCTTTGAAGCCTTTTTCTGTAAACTTCCAGATCTGTGTTTTTCTTGGGAGAGATCTGACAGCCGAGATGAAGATCGAAGGGCAGTTCGTTGCGCTCCCACGGATGGCGCCAATGTCGAAGCACGAAATGAATCTAACCTGATCCATGACGATGTTTCCACGGATTTTCGAGATGAACGAACCACGTCTTGATCTTCTTCTTCTGCGGCAGCGCCGGTGACCTGCAATGTTGAAACCTGCAATGGTTTCGGGGGTGTGGAGGCGACTGCTAAGATATCCTGAGGATTTCTTGTTCACAGACACAAAAAGTGGTGGTGGCTCTTATTGAGCATGACCCCCTAACAAGGAGGTGGAGACCTCCTTATATAGAGAGCCTCATGGCCACCATCATGATACCCTAATGGGCCTAGCCCAGTTAGGGTTACCTCCACAAAACCCCTCAGCCCAATAACATTGTATTAGTCCATGTAATAAAATAAGCCAAACATAATAGATTTAGGGTCGTAGAACCGGGTTTTAGTACCATGCCCCTACATTAACCATCTCCGCTCCATGGCCATCCCCGCCACCTTTGAACCACCACGCAACATCACAACGAAACCGGCGATAACGGGAAACTTTCTTTTTCTAACCAACTGTAGTACTAACCCCACCAAGTACCTATCTTTACCTTGATTCGGTCATGTCGCTAAGTTCCAAAGTCCCTCAGTAGCAGTTTCCGATCACTTGCTCGTTTTCCGGTGATGTATTGAGGAAGACGAAATATTGTCAAGGTATATTTTAGTTATCATTTCAATAACCGGTGGAACATAAACAAATGAACTATGGTTCGAACCTTTGTTTTCATATATAGTACGTATACATGAAGAAGATGAACAATAATTCATATTTTATTATTATATTTATTAAATGAACCATTCATAGTCTTTGTCCAAACTAATGCTTAAAAACTACGTTATATGAATTCATGACTATATCCTAGAATTTTTCTTTAATTACTCTTACTCAATATTAACTTAATATTCCGTCCATAAGTTTTGAAAATTATACTTTACTAGCTATAATAGACAAGTTTACTTCATGAACCTTTTTAAGATGTTTGAAACATATATGCTCTATATAATAATATAAGTATATTAATGTTACTCATGAAAGTATTCTTCATATTTTTATTTATAGTAACAAATATGATTTTATATAAAGTAGTTTTAAAATTTTAAAATATAAAATAATAAAAATAATAATAAACGTAGGAGGGACAATGTAAACTAATTAAATTATAGAAAAACAAATAACGATATATAATCAACTAAAACGTTTCTATAATATTTAATATGATTAGTGTCACAAAATACTATATATAACTAAGGTAAGTATTATTAAATAGATAATTTTATTAAAAAGGATCACAAACATATATTTAGTATGTTTCTTGTACCTAGCAAGACATTATTTGAAACAAACAATAGTAAAATTCTAAATAGATAATTAATTCGTATGTAGATAATTAGAATGTTCATGAACAAGTTAGCATCGTTATGGAACATTAAAATGTACGGATCCTTACCCCACTCTTCATTGTTTTCATATTCAATTGATATAAACTCATTTTCATACTCCTCAGGTCTTTGAGTTACCAATTCACTTGGATGTCCATTGGATTCCAATTTTGATTAAACATTGGATTTAGCTTTCATGTTATGCGATATTATTATGTTTGATTATACTCATTATCGCATGTTCCGTTATATGTTACGATAATATATTTGCTATGAGTTATGTGAATAAGATTTGTATTCCGATACCCTGAGTGCCGCTTCTCGTGGAGTGTCCCACGAGCATGTTGTTGCGGCATCGACAACACGTGCACCACCGTGACGGTGAGATCAGTTCACGGCGTCTCTTAAGTACAGTGTGGTACATATGGCTATAAGGAGGCGTATGGATCGATCCTAGGTTTAATAATAAGGAGATGGATAGCGGGTATGCCAACTCGCCATCTCATGTGATAAGTATGCAGGAGTAGCTACCTGTATATTGTCACGTTTTATGTTCGCTCATGGGTACATCCGTATGATACGTTTTAATTTATTTAATAAGATTACTTTGCATCGTATAATCATTTGTAAGTTCAATCTAAATTAAGTTTTATTAAATCATCAATTGTTTGAGCTTATTATTTCGTACTGAGCATTCGGCTCATTCCGTTATTTTTATATTTTTATATACAGGTCCACAAGTTTCTTTGGGCGGGATTAAGAGCGAAGATAAAATATCAGGATCCTAATAAAATATTTTTTCAACCATGCTAGTGCGTAAAGTAACCTTAAGTTGGCCTTATCTAATGTGTTACACATTTGACAAGTAAATATATAAAATTATGTCTCTTGTTCAGAAACCATGTTATTGTGACACGTCAGCCCATCCGGGTTGGGGTGTTACATGTATGCTCTACATTTGTGACCCACAAGTCGGACGTCTACTCTTTCGGTGTGGTTTTATTTGAAGTCCTGTGTGGGAGGAAGATGGAAACCTCAATGATATCATACTTCCTGGTCTACAGAACGAAATGGACTCGCGATCACTAAAAATATTCTGTGAAGCAGCATATTGCTGCTTGAACGACCAACGAGCACAGCGTCCAAATATAGATAGGGTTATCATTGCACTTGACCAAGCATTGGAACATCAAGTCGCACGGGTAAGGCCATTTATTTCCTTTTCCTTTCACACAAGACGAGCACACACGCACACGTGTGTATATATATATCATAAAAACGTATTTATATTTTTATTAATTCATTTCCTGTTGCTGCAATTGGTATTAAAGGAACGCTCAAGTCTGGCACTTGAAGGGACATCAACCAACTACTGGAAGGTAATTAATTTCTTTTAGGTAACTGTAATAAATAAAAGTTTCTGTGCACTTACTTTCTAAAATGAAATAGGAAAAAGGAAAAAAAGAATTGAAATAGACGTCAATGTGCCTAGAAAGTGTTGCACCATGTCTTGTTTCTTGAACTACCAATTAAGACTATCCTCTTAGGGGCTTCGAAGCCCCTTTTCATTGCCATGTAAGTACCGGGGGTCATCGAAGCCCCAACCAATAATGTCCCGCTATGGTTTAATGTCCCAATGGTATATATATATATATATAACTTGATGAGTTGTAAGAACTTTAACAACTCAATTTTGAACCACACATTTTATTAAATGATATGAAATATGTGGTTGAGATAAATTTAATTAAAAAATGAATCAGGATAGAGAATAAGTATTTTTCATGATTACACAAGTTAAATGTTAGTTACACATATGTAATAAGTCGATTCGGTGTGTAAAAAAATACTGTAATTTTTTGTACATTATTTACACTTATGTATTACACATGTGTAAAAAAAAATCAAATTTTTTTTTGTTACGTTGAGTTCTTAAAATTCAAAGTTGTTCTCAAAAGAAATCAATCACACATATATATATTATTATTATTATTATTATTATTATTAAAATTAAATAAGTAACACTAGACGATTAATGAATGATTATATTCTCTTTGCAGATTTGCAAGTTGGCTATTTTGTAAAAAAATGACCATAATGGCTTTAATAATTTGTACTACTGGAGTCTGCTAAGAAATGTATATAAATATGGGCTTTGATATGATACACCAGCCAGTTGTATGTACACCACAGAAATGTATATAATATGGGCTTTGATAATGTCAATGTAGTCAGGCATCTGTTTGCTAACCAATTAATAGTAATTAATGTATTTTTAAAACTCAGTTATATGCTAAACTTTTACATGTTTTTGACTATTTTGTTAAATCAATTATGCGTGTAAGAATTTAGAATTTTATTATTGATATTTTTCACTCATATGGTAACGATTACTAAACTAGTGAACTATGACCAGGCCAAACGTGACGCTAGCCCAAAAACATAACCACTATTGTGATGTGACCAAAAAAGAAGGTTATTGTATTTTTAATTTTAATTAATGAATTATTTTTGTTTATTATTTTCAGTATAAATAATCTAAAAGAGTTTTTTTAAAAGAGTTACCCAACATCTACTTTCATCAAAAAGAATTTTTTAATTGTATAAAAGTAAACGACTTGTTTTTAAAGATCTCGTCATGACTCTTGAGGACTAGTTCAATCTCAATCCTTCCTTGTTTCTAAACAAAACCGACATCATAACCCCATGATTGATCCGTTCATGCTCTGGTGAGAGAGCTGACCGTTGTTATTTATCCCTGATCATACGTACGTCTCTTTTAAGTTTTAAGTTCACCACCACTTTCAGCCCTCTCTGCGTGTGTGTGACTTGTTTGATAAACACAAATTGATCAGCATGTCAACTTCTTTTGACAAAAAGTTTGGTTACCTTAAACTTCCTCTCATAGACATTCTAACCGCTACCAACCATTTTTCCCCTGAAAATTTCGTCCTTGGAGACGGGTTTGGAAATGAGTACAAGGGGAAACTAGTCTTAAGTTCTGGACAATTGATTGATATTGTTGCACGGAGGTTGGGTCGTCATATGGGCAAGGAGAAAAGGAGTTTAAGATACAGATTATGATGCTCTCTAGTCTCAATCATCCAAACCTGGTCTCTATTGTTGGGTTTTGTGATGAGGATGATGAGAAGATTATCATAAACAAGTTTGAGGCTAATGGAAACCTTCACCAATACCTAAGTGATCCAGTTACACTCACATGTTGCAGATCTGCATTGATATTGCACGTGCACTCAGTTACATTCACTATGACAAACAACGCAGTTTTAGCGTTATACATCGTGACGTCAAAAGTTCTAAGATTTTATTGGGTGACAAGTGGGAAGCAAAACTCTCTGGTTATGAGCTATCCACAATGCAACCAGCAGCTCGAAGGCATCGTCTTGTCCTTGATGATCCATGTGGCACGCGTGGGTATATAGACCCAGCATATGCAGCATCTGCAACTGTAACCCACAAGTCGGATGTGTACTCCTTTGGTGTGGTTTTATTTGAAGTCCTAACCGGGAGGAAAACATTTAACCCAGGCCACAACGGAGTCTTATATGCTAAATCTCATTATGAAAATGGAAATCTTAATGATATTATCCTTCCGGATCTACAAAAGCAAATGGACCAAGGATCATTTAAAAAATTTTCAGATGCAGCATATCGCTGCTTGAACGAGCTACGATCACAACGCCCAAATATAGATTGGCTTATTATTGCACTTGACCAAGCACTGAAACTTCAACGGGCACATGAAGACTCTGTAAGGCCAATTTTTTGCCCATTTCTTTCATTTTTCATTGCCATATATAATAACATATATGTTAATGCATTTCCTATTGTTGCAGTTTGCACTAAAGGAAAATTCAACAATTGCGGCATCATCCAACTACTGGAAGGTAATCAAATGCTTTTCCTTTAGAAATTTATGGTATATTATATAAGAGTTTTCGTACAGTAATTTCTAAAAAAGTGGTAATTAATGTGCCTAAGTATTTTAGACTTAGCTTTGTTTCTTGAAGAGGACAGGAATGAGAATACAGTTTCTAAAATCAGTTTTAGAGTTATGAATAAAAAGTATACTTTGGAATAAAAAATTTAGATAAGGTTAAATATCTAAATTTCAAAGATTTAACAACCAAAACATATCTAAATTCCAGTGATAAGACAGTTAAATAAGAATCAATACGAACAATAACCGATGAGGTAATATGACCACACCTTCATTTAGAACTGTTATGTTCAAAGTCAAATTGAAGCAACTCAATGCCGCCAACAAAGTTCCAGGGGTCAGTTTGTCATTTCTGAAAGATGTTTTAAGCATTTTGTGAACTTTGGCTGACATATCACATATGACATGACATTGGAACTTAGAATTTTTCATTGTCAACCTTTATAACAAGTTTTCCAATTTGTTAGGATACTTTTATCATTACCATTCACACTATTTTTTTTTTTTTTGGTTTCTAAGTCAAGTCTTTTAGCATTTGTGGGATGTAAACTCTACTTTTCATTTGACACTTGAAAATTTTGGATATAATATCGCAGGGCAAAAATTTGGAACACTTGAAGATTGAACTTGATGCAATAGAGTTTGCAACAGAGAATTTTGCTGAAAAATATATCATTGGAAAGGCGGTATGGTTGGGTGTACAAAGCAGAACTTGAACACTTTGATTCATTTGTGATGAAAGACAATAAGGAATCAGAATTGCTTAGGAGACGTAGCACTGTAGCTATAAAAGACATCATCGATAGAGAAGACACACAAGGAGAACAAGGATTCATTGCAGAAATTGAAACACTTAGTAGTTGTAAGCATCCTAACATAGTCTCTCTTCTTGGCTTCTGCCATGAACATCCTCGTATGATCCTAGTCTATGAGTTTGTTTCTAATGGAAGCCTTGATGATCATTTGGGAACAGAAGGAAAGATGACTAATTTTACTTGGGCGCAACGATTAAAAATATGCATTGATATTGCACGTGGATTGGATTATATCCATACCACCATGGACAACAAGCAAAAGATAATCCCACCGTGACATTAAAAGTGCAAATATCCTATTGGGTGAGAACTGGGAGGCAAAGATTGCTGACTTTGGACTCTCGAGATATCACCCACTAAATTATACAAAGAGCACTATCATAACAAAGAACGTTGTAGGCACGAAAGTGTATTGGGATCCAGAATATGAGAGAACGGGAAATTTGAAAAAAGAGTCGGATGTTTACTCTTTTGGGGTGGTCTTATTTGAGATCCTGACCGGGAGATTGGCTTATGATTCGGTATACACCAAAAGAAATGAAAAGGGCCTTGCACCCATTGTGCAACAACACTTTGAGAAGGGAACAATAAAGGAATTAGTGGATCCTAATTTAAAGGAAGAAAATACATTTACACTAAGTAAAGGTCCCAATCAAGAATCTTTGAATACATTTTCAATAATTGGGCATAGATGTTTGGCAGAAAAGCAAGCCGACCGTCCAACTATGAAAGTCGTTATTGAGGAACTTACAAAAGCATTACACTTTCAAGTAAGTCCAAGTCCTAATGATGTGAACTGTTTTTCCTTATGGTATTCTTGTAATAGTCAATGTGATTTTTCATTATTATTTTAAAAAGAAATGTGAAATATAAAATTCATAGAAATATAATTATTGTTTGTTGTTTACTGGTTGCCTGCATTTTAGTTTGTTTTTCAAATGCCAATACTAATTTAACGAAATCATAGATAACAAGTTCCATTTGCTTTTGAATAATTAATCCTCAAATAGATTCTCATAATTAACAGGAAACTCACCAGGACGACCTCCGAATATCACTTGCAGACATTCAAAGGGCCACACAACACTTCAGTGATGAAAATATAATTGGAAAAGGGGGGTTCGGGAAGGTATACCGTGGAGATATTTTACGTGCTAATGGACCTACCCCCATTGCTGTAAAAGCGACTTGACAAGCGGTTTGGGCAAGGAGAAAGAGAATTTCTGAGTGAAGTTGAAATTCTTTTCGAGTATAAGCACAAGAATATAATTGGTCTAGTAGGCTACTGTGATGAAAACAAAGAGAGAATCATAGTTTGCGAGTATGCTTCTAATGGAAGTCTGGAACATGCATTTGAACAACACTAGGCTTACGTGGACGGAACGACTTAAAATTGGCATTGATATTGCAACTGGATTGGAGTTCCTTCATGGAGGTGATTATCCTGTGATACATAGGGATATAAAATCCTCCAACATTCTACTAAATGATGTCTGGAAAACAAAAATCACAGATTTTGGGTTGTCCATGATAACTCCAATAAATAACGAGATTGACTTTGTGGTTGAAAATGCTGCCGGTACACTTGGCTATGTCGACCCTTTGTACTGGGAAAGGGGTTTCTTAACGAGGGAATCAGATATATATTCACTTGGTGCGGTTTTATTTGAGATGATGTGCGGAAGATTTGCCTGTTCACATGATAAGGGTGAAATTAATTATCTTGTCAATTTGGTTACACGTCATTACGAAGAAGGAAAAGTTGATGAGTTGGTGTTTGAGGGTATAAGCATAATATAGCCCCAAAATCATTGACTAATTTCCTAGAGATTGCGTATCAGTGCTTACATAAAAACAGGGAGAAGCGGCCCACTGCAAGTGAGGTGGTATTACAACTAAAGAAAGCATTGGAATACCAAGTAAGTAGTTTTCATTTTACGTTAATACAATTCATAGTCAAAACTCTGCTATGCCGAGTGTTTTGTGTCACGTAATGTCCTAGTCAGCTTTTCAGAGTTTTGAAAAAAAAAATAGTATAGACAAAACTCTACCCAAAAACTCTCCATCAGTCATTACTCAAACATTTTTTTTCATTTCTATTTTTTAATTAAAATTCAACAATAATATTTCATTCAATAAATAAAAAATAGATAAAAATACATAGATTATAAATTTAAAAATACTTAAATACTTGAATACATAATAATACTATTCCTAGTTCTCCATCAACGTTTGACTTTTGTTATGATTTCAAATGGGTCATTATCGAGAGACTTGTTTGACCATATTTTGTCATTTCGAAAACACTTGATCCTTTGTACGATCTCTTGATCCTCCATCTGAAACAATATTATTACAAACCCGTGGCCAATGAACTCCGTTTTTGGAGTTTCCCCAATGAACTCCAATGATATATATAGAGAGAAAATGCAATACAATAATCCTCAACGTACCCTTAACGTAGAAGAATACATATATTCACGAAATTGATCCATAAAATCACATCTCAACATCTCGGAATCATCAATACATATCCAATTAACCATCGATTCACCGAAAAAACCCAGATTTGGATGTTAATCGATCAATTTTTTACTTTTTTTCACGAAACTCATTTTTGAGTGTTTTATGAACGTTTTAGTTTTTGGCTGAGCGTTTTAGTATTTTTTTTCCTTTGTTTTTGTCTTTG